>NW_027202665.1:87674-152674 GCF_024711535.1 Dipodomys merriami
CCCTGGCCCACACCACCCAGCCAAACGCATCGTGGAATTGAAGACAGGGGACCCCCATTCCTAAACTTGATTCCCCCCCACCCCCCAAAAAAAACAATCATAATAGAGTGAAGCATCTGAACCAGGTACACAAACGCTGAATCAACACAGCACGAAACAAATCGTGGTAGTCTGAGCTGGAGTTTCACCCCCAAATAAAGAAATAAAGGAGCTCTTCCCCCCCTCCCCAATATATTTCAATATTAAAAAAGAAAGCACCCCAGGAGACAGAGACACTGTATTAATTAGTGCAACCACTCATGAAAAGTTGAGTTTGGAGTGGACATTCTTTATTTCTTTTCTTGCCTTTTGCCTTGTGTGAAAAAAAAAATTAAAAAAAAAAAAGAACTGCAGTGTAATAAACAATTGTTCAATTGCTCTATTGCCGCTGGTAAATTACATAGCATTAAAAAAATAATGCTTTTCATATTAGGCACTAATTAAAGGTTGGGACAGCTTTAAAACCAGAGGGGGGGGGAAGAGGGAGGGAAGGAGGGGAGGGAAGGGAGGAGGGAGGGAATCAAAGAAAATATAAAAATGCTCTTTCAAGAGTTATAGGAGGTTAATAAAGTCTGTCTGTAAGTCTGAGCCTACTTTGCCCCCAGCTACCGCCAAACCGGAGCCGCCACAATTAGGCTTCTATAAGATAATGATATTCCTTTCTCTACTATTAAAAGCCTCCGAGTGCAAACTTAAAATGATTTTATTTAATTTAGGAAATTATGAGGTGTAACTTCAAAGCCCGGGCCGTTAGTAATGGAAAAATACCAGGTTGGTTGGTTGGGTGGTTGGGTGGTTGGTGGTGGTGCTGGTGGGTTGGGTTGTTTTTTTTTTTTTTGTAAAAAAGAAAAGAAAAATTATAATAATCATTGTGTAGCAGACCGAAGAGATCAAAGTGTTTTTCAATCAACAAATGCTACCCACCGGCTGCAGCCTTCCTTAAGGGGTCTGAGCAGAGAGGAGGTAGATGGCGAGTTTGGATTTGATTCCTTCAGAAAGAAAAGAGGAAGAGGGGGGAGGAGGAGGGAGGAGGAGGAGGAGGAGGGGAGAGGGGGAGGAGGAGGAGGAGGAGGAGAAGAGAAGGAGAAGGAGAAGGGAGGAGGAAGAAGAGGAGGAGAAGGAGGAGGAGGGAGAAGTGGGAGGAGGTGGAGAAGAAGAAGTGGAGCAGGAGGAGGAGGGGAGGAGGAGGGGGAGGAGGAGGAGGAGGAGGAGGGAGGAGAGGAGAAGAAGAAGAAGAGGAGGAGGGAGGAGGAGGAGGGAGGAGGAGGAGGAGGAGGAGGAAGAAGAAGAAAAGAGGAAGAAGAAGAGGAAGAGGAAGAAGAAGAGGAAGACGAGGAAGAAAAGAAGAAGAAGAAGAAGAAGAAGAAGAAGAAGAAGAAGAAGAAGAAGAAGAAGAAGAAGAGAGAAGAAGAAGAAGAGAAGAAGAAGAAGAAGAAGAAGAAGAAGAAGAAGAAGAAGAAGAAGAAGAAGAAGAAGAAGAAGAAGAGAAGGACGAGGAGGAGAAGAAGAGAAGGAGAAGGAGGAGGAAGAAGAGGAGGAGGAGGAGGAGAAGAGGAGGAGGAGGAGGAGGAGGAGAGGAGGAGGAGGAGGGGGAGAAGAAGAAGAGGAGAAGGAGAAGGAGGAAGAAGAAGAGGAGAAGGAGGAGGAGGAGGAGGAGGAGGGAGGAGAGGAGGAGCAAACCACCAACCTTATCAGGGAAAGATGTGGGGGTTGGGGGACAGACTGGTATTTGTGAGGGAAGTGTGCTTTGAAGTATATAGGAAGAGAGGGGAAAGAGAGAGGGGTGTATGAGGGAGGGGGGATAGGGGAGAGAAAGATCTGGAAGGGTTTTTTATATTATTATTACTTTTGCTTGTTTGTTTCTTCTAGCTAGAGGCCGCCAGCATCAGGCCGACTTCAAATCATCATCATCGTTATTATTGTTATTATTATTATTGTAACATTGGAGAGGGTCATCCACCAGGCTGTGTGTGTCTGTGTGTGTGTGTGTGTGTGTCTGGTGTGTGTATGTCTGTGTGTCTGGTGTGTGTGTGTCTGGTATGTGTGTGTCTGTGTGTGTGTTGTGTGTGTGTTTGTGTGGGGTCTGTGTATGTGTCTGTTGTGTGTGTGTGTTTGTGTGGGTCTGTGTGTGTGTCTGGTGTGTCTGGTGTGTGTCTGGTGTGTGTGTGTCTGGTGTCTGTGTGTTCTGGTGTGTGTGTGTCTGTGTGTGTCTGGTGTGTCTCTGTGTGTGTGTCTGGTGTGTGTGTATGTCTGTGTGTGTGTCTGGTGTGTGTGTATGTCTGTGTGTGTGTCTGGTGTTGTATGTGTGTGTCTGTATCTGTGTGTGTCTGGTGTGTGGTGTGTGTGTCTGGTGTGTGTGTGTGTGTGTCTGTGTGTGGTGTGTGTGTCTGTGTGTGTGTGTGTCTGTATCTGTGTGTGGGGAGGGGCTCTTTTATAAATGGAGTTTATGCTTGTTTGGATCCCAACAGTGGCTCGGGCTGGGGGTGGCGGCTCTGCTCAGCTCTGTTCTGCTCTGCTCTGCTCTGCTCAGCTCTGCTCTGCTCAGCTCTGCTCTGCTCTGCTCAGCTGCTCTGCTCTGCTCAGCTCTGCTCAGCTCTGCTCTGCTCTGCTCAGCTCTGCTCAGCTCTGCTCTGCTCTGCTCTGCTCTCTGCTCTGCTCAGCTCTGCAGTGCTCTCTGCTCTCTGCTCTGCTCTGCTCTGCTCAGCTCTGCTCAGCTCTGCTCAGCTCTGCAGTGCTCTCTGCTCTCTGCTCTGCTCTGCTCTGCTCTGCTCAGCTCTGCTCAGCTCTGCTCAGCTCTGCAGTGCTCTCTGCTCTCTGCTCTGCTCTGCTCTGCTCAGCTCTGCTCAGCTCTGCTCTGCTCTGCTCTGCTCTGCTCTGCTCAGCTCTGCTCTGCTCTGCTCTGCTCAGCTCTGCTCTGCTCTGCTCTGCTCTGCTCTGCTCTGCTCTGCTCCAGCTCTGCAGTGCTCTGCAGTGCTCTGCTCTGCTCTCTGCTCTGCTCTGCTCAGCTCAGCTCTGCTCTGCTCTGCTCTGCTCTGCTCTGCTCTGCTCTGCTCTGCTCAGCTCTGCTCTGCTCTGCTCTGCTCTGCTCAGCTCTGCTCTGCTCTGCTCTGCTCTGCTCTGCTCTGCTCTGCTCAGCTCTGCCAGTGCTCTGCAGTGCCTGCTCTGCTCTCTGCTCTCTGCTCTGCTCTGCTCAGCTCTGCTCTGCTCTGCTCTGCTCTGCTCTACTCTGCAGTGCTCTGCTCTGCTCTGCTCTGCTCAGCTCTGCTCAGCTCTGCTCTGCTCTGCTCTCTGCTCTGCTCTGCGGCCAGGGCCGTGGCAAATGAGGCGCTTCTCATAAGAAAGAATGGCAGGGGGAGATTTCGCATTCCATCCCGACCGGGGTGGGGCGGGGTGGGGGTGTGGGGGTGAGGGCGTGGGGGTGGCTGGGAGGGGTGGAGGGGGGGGAGTATTCTTTTTCCCCTGAGGTCCAGAAGTCGTTTCTCCTCACCGCCCCCCCCCCCCCCCCGGCTTTCCACCCTGGCCTTCAATATCTAACCTCCTGTCCCACGGGCCTCCTCCCATCCGAGTCCCTAAAATCTCCCCCCCCCCAAACCCCACACACCCCCCAACCCAGGCGACTGGCTACAAGAGGGACACCAGAGACAGGTTCCCCACACCTCCCGACCCCCATCTTTCGGGGCTCCCCCCCCCAGGACCCCGACTTCTCCCCCCTGGGTGAAGTCTCTGGATTCACAGTTTCTGGGGCTTATGCAAGAAAAAGGGGTGTTGGGGGGAGGTGGGGAGAGGAGGAGAGAGGGGTGACCTGGTTTAGTCCACATCAGGGGGGTGGCTCCAGAAAACACCCCCTAGATGGAATCCTCTGGGCTGGCTTCTTTTTTGACCCAAAAAATCTGATTTTGTGCGTTGCACTGAGAGGCGAGCATTTGGTGAGCCGGCGTGCGTTGCTTTTTGAGAGGGGTGTAAGGGGAGCGGTTTACCCCTTTGCTCTCCGCCCCCCCCTCCAGTGTTCCCCTCCAGTCCCCAGTTCCTTTTCTCCATGGTACCTGCTGATGCCGCTCTTTTTGGCACCCCCTTTCGCCCCCCACCCCCAAAGACAAGTGAAAACAACAACAAATAAAATGGGGTTCCTACGAATAAAAAGAGGGCAGAGCTGTCTTTTTTGGGGGGAAGTGTGAAGAAGCGGGGACGGGTGGGGGATGCGCGCAGCTCGCCCGTGCATCAGGAGTGAGGTCGCTGCTGCAGGGCCTGGAACTTGGGGATCCCCTCCGCCCCCCCACCCCCTGAATTCCACCCCCCCCAGGACTAAGCCTGACTCCCAGGCAGGGGTCTTGGTGACCAGCCCTGATCCCCCCATTCCACCCATGGAGAACCCCGTGCCAATGCGCCCCGGTTTTTTCCTCTAACATGGTCACCCCACAGGCCGCCGGCGTGCTAGCTGGCATGAAAGTCGAGCCACTGAGCCCCCCCTCTTTCTGGTGTACCCCCCTTTGACTCAAGGTTCATTCAAATCTCATCCACCAGGCCGGAGGCGCAGCCTGGGTTCTGGGAATTGCGCTAGAGATGGCGCACTTGCGCGGGCTGGAGCAAGCGGAGCCTGGATTTCCCGCTCCCCAAGTCATCTGCGTCTCCCTGAACCCCTAACCCCCCCCCCCCACTCCCAGCCCCCAGCCCCCGGGGTGCAAACTAACCAGGGACCCAACTTTAAGCAGCTGATGAGCAAATCCAGCGCTGGCTTGGCTTTGCGAGTTGGATTTGCGCTTTGGGGTGCAGGAATCTAGGGGGCACATTTGGGAAGGGTCTGGGGGGGGGGTTGCCTCCCTCCTCCCCAAAAAAAACTCAGCTCCAAGGACACAGACCAAGCAGGGATGGCGGCCTTCAAACGTCTGGAAACCCCAGGACTGCGTTCCGCCTCTAATCCTCAGGAGACAGAATTTAGGCTGCTGGTTGATCACCACCAAAGGAGGGGGTGTGTCTGGGGGTCCCCGGGACAGGATAGCACGGGCAGGGACCCCAGGGCAGTGTCCAATTCCAGTGTTCCCTTTTCCAAAGTCACCAGAGCCATCTTCTTTCCAAATGACTCTTGAGAAGTTAACTTTGTGACTTAAATTGTGCAACAGAACACTTTTGAGGTTCTCTGCTAGGGATGGGGGGGACGCACCCCCGTACCCTCAGCTTTTATTTATTTTCTCAGGGATGCCTCCAAACCCAAGCCTTGGCTCAGGTCCTCCTTTCCATTGGGGTGGGATAATAAGGGGGACTTACCACCCGTTTAAAGGGAAAAACAAAGCTGAGATTCTCCTTTCTCGGCTTCCATTGCTTTGGTAGCAAGATTTCAAGTTCAAGATCCACTCCCCCCATCTCCCCGTTCTTTTTTTACCCTTCTTTTAAGGTTTATTTTTCACCTGACTTTGGAAACCCTGCTAAGAATAATCCCGCCTCATGCAAAACACAAAGTCCTCAAAGCCTTACCACCGACCCTCTCCAAATCTGGTGATGAATTCACATGCAATTGAGTTCTTTCTCCAGACCCGGGGGGGGAGTCGAACTTGGGGTTTGCAGGAGGGCCTGCTAGCGCTCCACCAACTGAGCCATGCCTCACCCCAGGGTTGATTTCTTTCTTTCCTTCTCTTTCACCTTGAATGAATCAAATTGATTCAATGCATCAATGCCGTTTACAGGACCACTTCAAGGAAGACATTTTATTTTGCGTTCTGCCTTCTGCTGAGCCGGGTGAAAAAGTCTGGCTAGTGGAACCCGGATTTTCCCTGCAGGGAAAACCGATGTTGAATTCCATTCAGGGTAGTAGATAAAACATCCTCTTGATAAAAAATCAAAAGCTGGGCCAGCGTACCATTTGCACCTCAATTTCTAGTTTTTTTTTTTCTGGGGGGGGGAGGGTGCCTTAATTTGGATCTGAGTCTTTTCTGCCCGAACTAGGCAGATCTCAGATACACGCATAGCGGGGATTACAGGCGTGACTCAGCAGCCCGGGTCTGAGATATTCATTTCTGTAAGCAGAAAATTAGGACGGTTCGTTCCAGTCAAACATGACCTTTGCAGGCAAGGAGAGTACTGTAATGAGCAGTTTTTTAAAATATAGAAATCAATTCCTTTCTGATTTTCTTACATCCACTGAACAATCACCTTACCGAGAATATTTAAAGATCATCTCCAATTTCTACCTCACCCTGAACTATGCCCCTGAATGATTACACTCATCCCTCTTTTACCAAAAGTAATCATAATCACAATAAAGACACAGATAAAACTTTAATAATATAGAGGGAGGAAAACGGGGCCCAAATAGGATCTGTGATATAATACAAAAACCATTTCGTGGGTCCTCCCCTGCATTGTCTTATTTTTTTTGGGGGGGGGGGAAGAAATCTAAGTGTTTCCCTGTATCTAATTTTAGCTTTTCGTTTGCTGCAAGCAAAAGTCAAATCACCGCCCACCCCACCCCCCAAAAAAGTTTAAGGGTCACCCATGGCGATTTCTCTTCAGAACTGAGGGGGGGAAAAAATTAACCAGGGAGAGGTGCATGGCCATTTGTCTTCCGAAATAATTTGCTTTTTTTAAAAAAAAATGTCTGGTATATAAAACGTCTTATATTTTATTATCATTATAATAATAATTATTATAATATATATATTTATAACATAAAAACTGCCGGCCCCGATCTGCGAGGGAGAAATGGGGAGGGTGTAAATTGAACCAACCTAAAGCCTTAGAACCTCCTCCCACTGAAGAGAACACATTTGAACTAATTTCCCCCACCCCACCTTCTCCCCCCTGTGGCTTTTTCTTTTTAAAGGGTCAGGCTATTTTAAGGTAGTGCAGAAAGAGCCGAGATTGCAGGAGTATGCAGCTGGGCACAGCCTTCTTGGGAAAGCCAAACATCCATCTTCTGGAGTCTCTCTCTCTCTCTCTCTCCTTTGTTTCCCCTTAGGACAAATGGTACATGCCATAACCCACAGGTGTAGCGTACAGTCCGACGGGGGAGATGGGCAACACAGGTCTGTGGAAGGGGTACGAGGCGCCGTACAGAGATGCAGCCTGCAGGGGTGAGTTGATGGGGAAGGGCAGACTGAAGCCAGAAGGGAGCATGGGTTTCGCAGCCATCTTCAGCTTCTCTAACTCTGCCTCCTGGAGTCTTTTGGCCTTGGCCCTGCGGTTCTGGAACCAGATTTTGACCTGGGTCTCTGTGAGGTTCAGAGAACTGGAGAACTCGGCGCGCTCAGCGATGGACAGGTACTGTTTCTGGCGGAATTTGCGCTCCAGGGCCAGGAGCTGGGAGGTGGTAAAGGGAGTCCGAGGTTTGCGGTTGGTCTTGTGCTTCCTGAGGGTGCAGGTGGTGGGGCTCAAGTGTCCTGGAAAGGACAAGAAAGGGAGACAAGCGATTAGCAGGTGTGTGACATGGTTGCTAGTGCTTCTTCGGTCTTTTAGAGCCGGGCACTGGTGCTGACGCCTGTCATCCCAGCGACTCAGGAGGCTGAGATCTGAGCCTGGAAGGTGCTCTGATCAACTCAGATGACTTTGGTAGAGGAAGGGCCAAATGGAAGCAAACACATGGCTACTCCCCCCCCCCCCCACACACACACCTTGTTTTTCTTCTTTAAATCAGTTTGGGAATGTAATGGGGGTCATGGAATTTTCTGTATGGAAAGCAAACTGCATTAGAGGAGTCAAATTCACAAACTTTTCACACATCAAGGGCTGAGTGTTCCTTGAGAAGTAATACTTTGAAATGGAGAGGACTGTTTTGGGGCCTGAACTCAGGTTCTGAGCAACAGTCTCTTAGTTTCTTGGGATCCAGGCTGGCACAGAACCACAGCTCCACTTGTAGCTTTTTGCTGATTAGTTGGACATTCAGAGTCTCACAGCCTTCCCTGCATGGGGCGGGGGGCTGGCTTTGAACCTTGATCCTCAGATCTCAGCCTCCTGAGTAGCTGGGATTACAGGCATGCGCTCCTTGAATAGGTCTTCCTGAATACTGATTTAGCCATTTCCTGCCCTCTCTCTCTCTCTCTCTCTCTCTCTCTCTGATCTGAACCAGGCAAAGTTGGGTGTCATCAGCCTGTGAAAAATTAATAACATCTCTAGCTGTGGGGAGGAGGGAGACAGAGCCACACTATAAACCAAAGCCCTCATTCCATCTACAACACAGATGATAATAAAAAAACCAACCTCCATCATCTCCTATGTCTGGATGTGGATATAAAGTTTCTTGGCCGGGTATTTGGGGAGGGTCATATAAACTTGACAACAACAGAGGGAGAAAATTAGTTCATCCATAAATGTACATGATGGTGGGGGGGAGAGAGAGAGAGAGAGAGAGAGAGAGAGAGAGAGAGAGAGAGAGAGAGAGAGAGAGAGAGAGAAATCGGGCCTCAAGCAGAAGGAGATCTTAGTCATCATTTCTTCTAGCCTTTGCTAGGGTGGCAGGCAAAATATGTAAATGATTTAGTTGGTTGCTGGGATTTTAGAAGTGGAGGGAAGGGAGGGGGGCTGGAAGGGCTGACTCTGAATTTTAAATCAATTCAATTAGAGAGACAAAAGGGAGAAACACAGCCCGAGAGAGATTCCATGTCAACTAACTCCACCTCCAGGCCTGTTTACCTCGGGGGCTGGGGGTGTGGGGCGGGGAGGGGCCCAGAATAGATCACAGCTCCAACAATTAATTTTCTGCATTTGGCATTTTTATGAGCTATGCTAATTCCCCCCCCCCAACACACACACACACACACACACACACACACACACACACACACACTTCGGCGGTAGACACAGTAATAACTGGAGAGAATGTCACATTTCTTGTTTAGTTACTTTGGTGGCTCCTTGAAGTCTGCAGTACTTCCTATTAGGAGTTTCACAAGCCGTGTTCCCACCCGGGATGGATTTATTTTTTATATCCTTCCATCTCCGAATGCCACCTTATTAAACCACTCTACTCATTTTCAATAACAACAACAACAATAATAGTAATACTAAGAGGCAGAGGGCTGGTAGGTCAATGCTTAGCTAACTCAGGAGGCTGAGCTCTGAGGATCCAGGTTCAAAGCCAGCCTGGGCAGGGAAAAGTCTGTGAGACTCGGATCTTCAAAGAACCATCAAAAAGCTGGAAGTGGAGCCGGGTTCAAGTGGTAGAGCGCCCAGCCTGGGGCAAAAATAGCTAAAGGACAGCGGGGGAAGGGAGAATCAAAGAAGGGGAATAAATCTGAGTTAGGCTGGGAGGGGAAACTTTGATATGCTAATTCCCAAGTAAACCAGACATGTAGGGGAGCTTCCTCATTTACAAAAACCGAGCAAGGCTATGTCTGGGGCTCCCAGTCCGGGTTTTAACCCTTCCCCCCCAAACCTGGCAGGGCTCTCTTGGAGAACCCGGGGAAGCCAGCAGCGGGGTTCTGATGGGATGATCAAATCTAGTTGGAACTGGGCACCCATGGCGCGTGCGTGGCCTGCCAGCCTAGCTATTCAGTCGGCTGAGATCTGAGTGAGGAGCGTGGTTCGAAGCCAGCCAGCGCTTAGGAAAAGAGGCCATGAAATTTCGATCTCCAGTTCATCTGCCAGAAAAGCCGGGAACAAGTGCTAGGGAAAAAGTTCAGGGCCACAGCATGTAGGCCTGGAGTTCAAGCCCCAGGGGATACACGGACACGGAAGGAGACAGACAGACAGACAGACAGACACACACACACACAGAATGAAGACTGAGGATCTGCCATGCAGGTGTATTAAAGCCAGAGCTCAGGGCCTCCAATTAGCACCCAATTTCCACCGCCCCCCCCACTTCTCCCCAACCCCATTTTCAACCAGCCCAAGAAAGAGGGAACAGATACAAATCCTACTTTGTCCCATCACACACAAAAAAACCAGGCCTGAGTGGATCTTCTCCTGTACCCCACACCAACCTACTCCAAGGCCCCAAACACCACGGGGTCTCAAAATCTCCTTACCAGGGGCAGAGATAACTTCTGGTCTAATAAAGAGATCTTGCCCTTTCTTGACTCCCCAAACTTACAGATGCCAGCTTCCTAGCCTTTTGATCATTATCTATTTTCATGAGCATGAATTGGCTGGTTACCAGGCCTACCTAGAAATGAATCTACAGGCAACCACAGATTTGGGGAACCTGGTTTTACCGTGTGCTGGAAACTCTCTTCATGGAGGTTGGGGTGAGGGGGAGGCCGGGAAAGAACCATGATTCCTGAAGTTGTTTTGAGTGCTACTAGGGGCCAAAGCCCACTTAGTAGGTGATCAATTAACATCCCCCCCCCCCCCAGGCTGATACAATAAATCAGGACAGGGAGAGACCGGATGATCAGATAAGATAATTCTTTGGAAATGTAAAGCACTAAGCAAACTTGAATTTAAATTCTTTTGAGTCCTTAATCTCCTCCCCCCCACCCCACCCCTGTAGAGTCTAACTAGGGTGGAGAGACAGCCAGAAGGGCCAGACTCAGGGGCCAGACTTGGGCGCCAGGGTAAAAGGCCCTGTTTGGCCTATCACATTCCAGGCTTACAAAGATGATGGAAATGCAGCAAGTAGATCCATCTTGGAAGAAAGATTCCTTCCAGATCTGTCCCCCTACACACACACACCCCTGGTTTTTTTTTTGGGGGGGGGAAATCACCTTTCCTAAGGTAGGGAAGAGAACAGGAAGGAAAAGAAATGAGAGGTAGAGAAAATCTCCCAGGCCAGGAAATGGAACTGAATGGATGGGTCCAAGACTCTTCTCCAAGATCTCTCCAAGTTGAACACTACCCTGACTGGAGAAATTAGGCAATCTCTTGGGGGAGAAAGTGGGCTGCACGCAGGTGAACTGGCCATGCAAGGGTTAATGGTGATTGCAGGATGAACCAAATTCAATCCTTCTTTCTTTAAAACAAACAAGGAAGCCCGAGGCTGGCTCCTGCTTCTAATCCCAGCGATTTAGAAGGCTGAGATCTGAGGATGGCAAGTTCAAAGCCAGCCCAGGCAGGAACGTTCCTAAAGACTCCAATGAACACCTCCTCACCCCCTCCCCAAAAAAAGCAGCAACTGTAGTTGTGGCTCAAGTGGTAGAGCACCAGGCTTGAGGGGAAGGCGAGGGGAAAAGTAAAAGCTGAGGGGTACAGTGTCCAGGCCCTGAGTTCAAGCCTCAGAAGGGGGAGCAAAAGCAAAAGAAAAAGAAAAAAAAAAGCAGCCAGGAGCCCTATCAGAAGTGATGGGGAGGTGGGGGGGGGGGAGATCCACAGGTTGCGGGCCCCCATTCTGCACTTTGGGGGGGTCCCACTGAAGCACGTGACTCGGTGAGCTCAGGAGCGCTTAACTACTTTGTTGATTATTACTGTGAGCCGGGCTGAGTCCGCACCCAACGAAGCTCAGCCTCGGGCTCAACTGCCGTCAGTGCGATGCCCCCCATTCCCTCCCCAAACCCCACCCCACCCCGGGGTTGGGGAGCCAGGGAGGCTGGTGTCTCTGTGGGGAGGCGGAGTGTGGCGGCTTTGACACCCCGCAGGTGCTACTAGAACCCCTGATCAACGCATTACCCCCGCAGCAAACAGTCCCCCCTCTTCGCCACCCATTGAGGGGTTCAGATTCTCAGTGAGGTCCCCGTTCCAACGAGGGCGCATCTGCCGGGACGCCCCGAGGCACCTGGCGCCTGGCAGGCTGCGGGTCACCGCTAAGAACCGCGAACCCCACTTTTCTAACACCAAAAACTCCCTGCGCCCCCACCCCCTGGCACTGAGTGGGGTCCAGGTGCCCAATGGCGCAGGTGACCGTGAGGATAAGAAAGGCACACTCCCCAAAACACAATTGGAGAGAGGTGTAAGGGGGGGGTTCCCCCTTTCCCAATCATGGCTGAGGGGTTTGCATGTACCCCCCCTTCAACATCCAACCCCTGGGCTGTCTGGAGCCAAAAGGCTGGGGGGGGGGGAGGCAGATGGCACGCGTGGAGATCTTGGGGTACACCCCCCCATCCCTCTCAGAAGCCATCAGGAAGGGGATCCCCCCTCCCAAGACGGGGGTGTGTGTGTGGGTGCACTGCGCATCCTTCCCCAAGCGCACTCCTCTTCCCCTTCGCTACTTCCCGGGATCGGGGGGGGGTAACCCCGTTTCCCACCCCATCCCCGGCGGCGGCGGCGCGGGCTCACTTGGCGGCGGCGAGTATCGGCCCGCTTCCTGCATCCACGTCGTGGCGCCGTCCTCGGGGCTCTCGGACTTGACGAGGGGGGCGCCGGGGGGGCTGTGCGCATCCGGGGCGCAGCCGGCCGCGGGGAGCAGCCTGGCGGGGCGCAGCGCCGGGGGCCCCGAGCCCTCGGCCGGCCGCGGGGACAGCTCCCGGCCGGCCGGCGCTGGAGGCTTGGTGTCGGACATCAGCGCCTCCACGCTGAACGGCAGCCGGGACACCGGGACGCGCGGCTCCTCCGGGACCCCCTCGGGGACCCCGGATCCCGGGCCGGGCCCCACCACCGGCGCCGGGCCTTCCTCATCCGAGGAGGAGAACAGATCGTTGCCTTTGCACGGAGAAGCCATGACTTCTTCTTCCCCCCCCCCACCCCGGGTCCCCACGGGTGTCCGGAACTCTCTTCTCTCGCGCTTCGCTTTCTCTCTTCTCTTCCTCCCGGCTGGCGATCGGCAGCCACCCTCCGATCCGTGTCGGTGGCCAAACTCCGGAGCTGCGACTCCTAACTTTTCTCCCCCCTCTCTCCCTCTCACAGTCTCTCTTTTTTCCCAGGGAGGGAAGGTGGGGTTTGGAGGGGAGGAGCGCGCCGCGCGCCCCAGCCGGGCCCGTCCCGGGCCGGGGTTGGAGAGGGGCCCGGCGCGGCCAATCGGCGCGCGCCCTGGCGCTGACGTCACGCCGGCGCGCGCCTCCCATTGGCTCCTTCAGCACAGGCTGGGACCTTGGTTTTTTTTTCTTCTTCTTCTTTAAACCTTTCTCTCCACCTCCTCCTCCTCCTCCTCCTCCGCCTCCTCCACCTCCTCCTCCTTCTTTTCTTCCCTGTTTGAAATAAATTAGGAGTTAATTACAGGAGCCGTCAGCAGAGTTGTTATTAGGCGATCCCTCCAGGGTTATAATCATGCCAAGGGGGGAAAAAATTTAAAAAAAAAAACCCAACAACAACTGAAAAGTCCGAGACGTTCATTAAGGCCGAGTGTTATTATTTTTTTTTTTTTAAAAAAAGAAGTTCACAGAGTCCCACTTCTTGGTGTCTCTTTGGACCCACACCCCTCTTTAGAGGATATACTTGGTACCACCATTGTCCCCCCCCCTTCCTTCCCTCCCCCTTCCCAAAGATCTAAAATCTGCACCTGGCTATCAGGGAGCATTTATACAAGGTCCTACTGTAAACCCCAAACTAGAGTAACCGGGCAGCTGGAGGAAGACTGGAAAGTTAACATGCCGGTGATCTCCAGGCACGGCTGTGCTTAGAAGTTGCTGGATACACCATCTGCGATGACAACTTATTCCTTCCCCCCCCCCCCAACTAAAAAGCAGAGGGTAAACCGAGGCGCCTTCCCTAACCCCTTCCCCCCAATTCCTAGCCAGAGGTAATGCTGAGTCTTGAATCATTTGCCAGGGGAATTTTCCCACCCACCGGGGTGGGGGGTCCTCATTTTTGATTCTGATTTGTATTTAAATCTCGACAGAACCTGTGTGCGTCTTAGAAGCGGGAAATTCGTGTCTTGTCCAGGCGCCCCGGATCCGATCTTGGGTTACAAACGTGTGTGTGTGTGTGTCCGCGCGTGCCCCCCGTGAGTGTGTGCGCTTGTGCGCGTGGTTTGGGGGGGGGGCTTGGGTGTTTTGTCACGTGTGCCAAGGTGGCATCTGGAAGGTGACATCCAGCCCAGAAGAGAAGGTCGCCTCTGACATTTCTCGTCCTTTCCTCCCACCACCCCCTTTCCTCGGAAGCCTCAGGAATCCCGGCTTTTCAAGTGTGCACACCTCCGGCACCATTGGATTCCTTGCCTCTGCATTTTTCTTTTTCCTTAAAAAAGAGAAACATTTTCTTTTAAAGCTCAGCTAACCTTACTCGAGCCCAAAGTGTTACCCACAGTAATTGCGCCCCTAAAGTCTCGCTGGCGTCTCCCACCCCAAAATCCGAGCTCCGAGGCGCCCAGAGGCCTCTGATCTCCGTGCCCGTGGCAGGCCGAGGAACCCAAGGTTGCTCGAAATGATTCTTCACTTTTCTTTCCTGCCTTCCTTCTCTCCTATTCCTGACCCAGTTTCAAGGTTGTGAAGGAATCTCCCGGTTCATGCATCTTGAGAAAACTTGACCCCTAACCCCAACCCCAAGATCCACAGCTTAGCCTGCCCAGTCGATAGTTCTTCACCCCCAAACTGTGGTTGGAATCGGCTCCCCAATTGCTTCTGTGAGTCTGAATCTTCGCTGATCAGTTACATTTAGAGAATTAGAAGAAGAATTAGAATTAGCAGAAGAATTAGAATTAGCAGAAGAATTAGAAGAAGAGGAAGAAGAAGAGGAAGAAGAAGAAGAAGAAGAAGAAGAAGAAGAAGAAGAAGAAGAAGAAGAAGAAGAAGAAGAAGAAGAAGAAGAAGAAGAGGAAGTAGAAGTTGTTGTTGTTTCTGAACAATCTTCTTGAAAACCTCTGGATTTTTGTTTTCCCTACCAACATGATAGAGGCGCCGTTTTGTTTCTTTTTAAATAGTTCAGGGAGCGTTAAAACCCACGTCTGAAGAAGATAACACGCTTGGTTCTAGCTGACTTGTCGGGCATAAGAAACACAGTTATAGGTATAGCCAGATGATGTTCTGACTCTCCCCGACGCCCTGGCCCAGGTGAGGGCTGTGTGGTTTGGAATCCAACCTGAAATTCGTTTAGCTCTGATCTGCCAAAGTGTACAGAAGGCTTTAACGTTCCCTTGGGCTGAGCCCAGCCCAGTGTGTGTTCGTTCCCTCTTTCTTTTTTTCAATTGTTCTGGAAAGCATGGTTCATATGGATGAACGCAGGAGCGCACAGTCAACCCGCTCCTCTTCCAAGGAAGGGGATTCATTCCCAGTGCCACACTTCTTTCCATTAAAATACTAACAATAGCAATAACAATAATAATCCTGTAGGTGAGAAGAAAAACCCAAGTTTATCTCTGTTCTGCTGAGGATCGTGGACGACCAGCGCAAGGAAGGAAAATAACAAAGCGAGGGTGAAGAATAGAGCAGAAAATAAAACAGAGAGGCGCACAAAGAATTTGCTCACCTTGGGCTCAAGTCAGGTGTACCCCCCCTTGCCGACCCCGAGAGAGGGAAAGACAGTTGAGGGGTGTTGGGATGCGGGCAGTAAAGGTGGGAACCTTAACCCAACTGGAGCCATTTTCAGGAACGGGTGAAACCCGACTTTGTCCGTCCGTGCGCTCCAGGATTTGTTGCGCCCTGAGACTATTTATTTTATTCCCTTTCTCTCGGTCAGGGTCATCTCGTGCACCCTCAGACCATTAATATATATTAATAAGTGTTAAAATAGTAACTAATATATAATGATATCTATCTATCTATCTATCTATCTATCTATCTATCTATCTATCTATCTATCTATCTATCTATCTATCTATCTATCTATCTATCTATCTATCTATCATCTATCCATCCAGTGTAAGGGACCCCTGGAAAGAACATTTTACCGTAGAGTAAGAGAAATAACAATGTTTCAACTTTCTTTCTAGCGGGTATTTTTTTTTAAAGAGGTGCGAGACCCCGCCTGGACTTGTTTGTTTGTTTGTTGGCCATCCCCCCCCCCCAGGGTAGAGGGGGGAAAGGACAGGAGGGAAAATTGGAGAGAGAGCCCTGGGGAAAGGGGTGACATTGTCCCCAAAAAGAAAGGTACTCAGGTAACTGCAACCCCCTCCCGACGTCACCTATTATAATAGCAATGAAAACAACCACCAACAACAACCCTCCCCCCCCCCAATTTTTCCCAGGGTTGAGAATTTGGGCACTGAACCCCTATAAAGCGGAAGGACACTTTATAGAGACACTGGAGGAAGAAGATGGAAAGGATGACCCGCAAGGATCCTGATTCCGCCTGCAGTCGCCATCCTGCGACTACTTAAAGATGACTTTGAATGAGTAAGCTTCCAATAATAACAACAACAACAACAATAATAACATCAACAATTTAAAAAAGAGGCGGGAGTTACAGGTGCGTGTCAGGGTGTCCGGAGAAACTGGGCGGTGTAGCCGCGGAGAAGGGAGCGAACGAGGGGCCGACCGCATCCATCTTCCTTCCTTGGTGCCCAAGCCCCAAGATGTACCCCCCCAAAAGACCATGGACCCAACACACACACACACA
The DNA here is from genome assembly GCF_024711535.1 of Dipodomys merriami. NCBI lineage: Eukaryota > Metazoa > Chordata > Mammalia > Rodentia > Heteromyidae > Dipodomys > Dipodomys merriami. The sequence continues at coordinate 104,004 of NW_027202665.1, forward strand.
CACACACACACACACACACACACACACACACACACACACACACACACACACGAGGTGATTTTCTTCCCCCTTCCATTTTACGAGCGCAAACACCTTTAAAACCTGGAAAGCGCGCCCCGTGGGCACCCCAAGATCACGCAGGGGAGACTCTGGAGTCATCACCCGCTTCCCCCCCCACCAAAAAAGGTGCATCTCCAGGGGAAGGGAGAACCAGTGGAGCCCGGGGGGCGCATTTCCCACCAGCCTGGACCTCCTCCCCCCACATCCCCTCCTTCCACCCCGCAGACCTAGGCGCACCCCTCCTTTTTATTTATTGTAAATGCTCAGTCTTGGGGTTCCCACTCAGGCCTTGGGCCGCTATGTCCCTGGGCTTCCCCCCTCTCCCCACCCTCCTCCTGGGGCTGGTGCGCCCCAGTTCCATCTCCAGCTTATGATGATTATTGTTGTTGTTCTTTTGGGGTGTGTTCCTTGGCGATCAGAGTCTCTCCCAGGCTTTGAACCCCCCCCAGTAGTTCCTGGGGTGACAGGTGTGTGCGCGCGCGTGGGGAACAGGGAACCCCGGGGGGACCCCCCCTCTCTCTCCCTCTCCACGAGGGCGCGCGCCCCCCTCCATGGTTTCCCCATCACCACCGTCACCAGCACCTCCACCAACCATCTCCTCGGTCTCCTGCGGAAACAAACCTCCAGGACCAGGCGTGGTAACCCGGGGGCTGCGGCGGCGGCGGGGCGCGCAGGGGAGGCGGGGGCCGGGCCGCGGGCCGCGGGCAGGCGCCAGGCGCGGGGAGATGAAAGGCTGGCTCGGGGGGAAGGGGCTGCGCCCGGGTGACCGGCTCCAGCCGCGCCGGGCGCCCCGCCCCGCTCGCCCCCACCCCCCCACCCCGAGCTGCCCCGGGGCAGAGGCGGCTGCCCGCGCCGGAGCCGCCGCGTTAATTGCTCTGCGCCCCGGCACTCAGCCTGCGCGGAGCCGGGGACCAGCCTCGCTCCAGCAAGAGTGACAATTCACCCTAATGGAGAGGTGGGGGGCCCCCCTTCTCCATCCCTCCCCCCCCATCACCACCAGCTTGTTAGCGAGCCTTGCTTCTCCATCCCCCCTTCCACCCCCCCCCAACCCCAACCCCGGGGTATCAGAAGCTCGGGGCAGACACCGGGGCGCCAGCCACAGCCAGAAAATTCCACAAACCCAGGATCGGCCCCCCCCCCCGGGCCTCCAGTCACCTCTCCAACCCCCGTACCTTACCCCCTGCAGACGGCTGGCTCTGTGTGCTGTGTGACCTTAGGCAAACCGCTGCTCCTCTCTGAGCCAAAAAAACATTCTTACCTGTGTGTCTGGTGGCTTGGGAATGGACAAACAGGATCTCAGGCACGGGTAGCTTAAGACAGATCTGAGGGTCACCTCGAATCTGGTTTTTATTTTAGGGGGGTGTTTGGGGTGGTCTGACAAATTCCCATGCAGATAAAAAAGTCCCAACCCCAGGTCTGGAATAAACCTGGGCTTTTGAAAGTGGGCGTCCCCCTCACAGCTGGAGAAATCGAGGGGCAGAGAGCAGAGAAGCTTCTGAGACCACAGGGTAGGTGAGCACACTAATTGCTCACAAGGAGTGTGTCACGGGCTGGGGATTGCCAGTCCTGGGTCTTGAACTCAGGGCCTGGGCGCTGTCCCTGAGCTGCTCTGTGCTCAAGGCTAGCGCTCTACCACTTGAGCCACAGCGCCACTTCTGGCTTTTTCTGCTTATGTGGTGCTGAGGAATCGAACCCAGGGCTTCATGCATGCGAGGCAAGCGCTCCACCACTGAGCCACCTTCCCAGCCCTTCCTGTCTCAGGGGTGAGGATTTACAATTCTGGACGGAGGCCTGCATTTCCACCCAGAACCTCTGCTCTCTCTTATATTATTATCGCCACTACTAGGATTTGAACTCAGAGCCTGTTGCTCTTTTCCACTCAAGGCTAGTGAGCCATACCTCCATTTCCGGCTTTTTGCTGGTTAATTGGAAATAACAGTCTCATTCTCATGAACTTTTTGTTGTTGTTGTTGTTTTTTGCCCGGGCTGGCTTTGAACCCACAATCCTCAGATGTCAGCCTCCTGAGCAGCTGGGATTACAGGTGTGAGTCACGGGGCTGGGTTTATCATTGTGTTGGAAGGCATTCTCCATATTCCCTTGCCTTCCTGGTGTAGCCAGAATTAGCCGGACACTGGTGGCTCACACCTGTCATCCTAGCTACTCAGGAGGCTGAGATCAAGGGTTGTGGTTCAAAGCCAGCCCAGGTAGCAAAATCCATGACACTGTGTGTGTGTGTGTGTGTGTGTGTGTGTGTGTGTGTGTGTGTGTGTCTGTCTGTGTGTGTCTGTGTGTCTGGGGGAGGTCAGTGCTGGGGCTTTACCTTGGGGCTTAGGTGCTGTCCCTGAGTTCTTTAACTCAAGGTTAGTGCTCTACCACTTGAGCCACAGCTCCACTTCCAGCTTCTTGGTAGTTCGTTGGAATCTCGCAGACTTTCTAGCCCCGGGGGGTTGGTTTCAAATGGTGATCCTCCAATCTCAGCCTCCTGAGTGGCTGGGATGACAGGCGTGAGCCACCTGGTGCCCACACTAAGACTCTGATCTCCAATTAACCCTGACAAAGCTGGAGGTGGCTTAAGTGATAAAACACTAGCCTTGAGCATTTTAAAAAAGAATACTCAGGGTCAGGGATCGCACCCAGGCCCTGACTGAGTACAAGCCCCAGGACCGGCACAAAATAAAAATAAATAATAGAATCGAATACTAATAAAACCTGAGGAGTTGAGATGCAGCCTCTCTTGTTGCTAATAATGGAATGAGAATGATCACTTGGCCATTGGGTGCTTGTAAAGAGATGGAAATCACACTTTGTGCAAGTGGCCTGTTACAGGGTAGGGAAGAGGATTCTGGGAAAGTCCCCAGGGCAAAGCGATTTCCTTAGTCACAACCTTGTAGACAAGAGCAGGATTCGAACACGTGCCAGCTTGCAATCTGTGGCTGCCTCCCTTTTCCCAGGATGGTTGATAAATAACCCCAGGATCTATACATTCCAGCAGCTGTGAGGTTTGTTTGTTTGTTGTTGTTTGGTTTTTGTTTTAAAAATTCCCCGGATGTAGGTCAAGTTAAACATTCGTTAAAGAAACAGCCTACAGGCACTGGGACCCAATCTTGTTCTTTGACTACAGAGTCCATCCAGTAGGCACAGGAGCTGGAATTCGATTCACTCTTGATTTATACCCAGCCCACACAGGGTATTTCCTAGAGCTGTAGTACCTGCCTGTAATCCCAGCCCTACCTTGGCTGAGCTGGGTGACTCAGAGCCATTTGTATTCCCTCTCTGAACTTTGGAGCCTTTATCTGTAAAACTGGGGCTTCCCTGTTGTTTATCCAGATCCTTCCAATCTGCTTGGAAGAATGTTCTAGAACCATCATGATTGTTGTCAGGTTGTTTTCTTTGAGATCTCTGGGGACCAGCAATGGTGTTGAATGACTAAGGAGAATTTGGCTAAAACAGGCTTTTTTTTTCTTCTCCCCCATTTATCTGCTTAATTGCCAGTGAGGAAAAAAAAAATCCTTTGAGAGTCGGAGTTATGTTTTATTTTGTTTTTTTTTTTTTTAAAGTGGAATGTGTAGTTCACGACTACAATCCCAGCTGCTTGAGATCTAGAGGACCCAGGGTTCAAAGCCAGCCCCGGTAGAAAAGTCTGAGAAACTCTCTTCTCCACAATAACCTAGCAAGAAGCTGGAGTAGAGGCGTGGTTCAAGCAGAGGAGCGCCAGCTGAGCAAGAACTTGGCCTGGAGTTCAAAAACCCAGCACGGGTAAAAAACAAACAAAACAAAACAAAGACAAGTTGGGAAGGTGGCTCAGTGGTTAGAGTGCTTGCCCTGCATGCATGAAGCCCTGGGTTCGAGTCCTCAGTACCACAGACACAGAAAAGGCCAGAAGTGGTGCTGTGGCTCAAGTGGTACAGTGCTAACTTTGAGCAAAAGAAGCTCAGAGACAGTGCCCAGGCCCTGAGTTCAAGCCCAGGACTGGCAAAAACAAAAACAACTTATCCTTTGTGTAACTCCACTTTGTCTTTAGAGCCTGTATTATGCAATTTCCTCTCCCCAAACCGGGAGAGGGTGGGGAATTGTGTGTGTGTGTGTGTGTGTGTGTGTGTGTGTGTGTGTGTGTGTGTGTGTGTGTGTGTGAACTGTCCCTGAGCTTTTGTGCACAAGACTAGCGCTCTACCACTTGAGCCACAGCACCACTTCTGGTTTTCTGGTGGTTGATCGGAGATCAGAGTCTCACAGACTTTCCTGCCTGGGCTGGCTTTGAACCATGATCCTCAGATCTCAGCCTCCTGAGTAGCTAGGACAACAGAACTGATACCTGAATGGCTAAACCTACAGACAGGGTTGGTGTGCCATGGGGTAGGAAGCAATCATGGATCGTGGCTTTTCCATTACCTGCTTACATGACACAGCCCCCAATCAATGTGTTCTTAGAACAATCGGGGTACACCTGCCACCCCATTGGCTTCACCTGGGCCTCCCTGTCAGACTGAGCCTCCAGGGTGGACCAGTGTGACCCGAGGTAAGTCACTTAACCTCTCTGAACTTCCAGAAGTCCTACTACTCTAATCAAGAGGACGAAGAAGGGAATTAATTGAGTGGTGTGGATGGGTGATGGGAATTATTCCCGGCATCTTGCCCGGGTCTGGGCACATAGTGGGATGTTTTGGAAGACCACTGAGTAGAATAACTCCTAGAGACCAGCAGCTGATGGGGGGTGGGGGGTGGAGGGAGGAGGGGGAGGAGGAAGGGGGTGATGGGAATTGTCGGCCTGTTCTCATCCTTCCCCATACTCCAGGCTGACTCTTGGTTACCTAGGTAACACTGCACAATGAAAACTCCAGGCCCTGGTGCCGAGCAGCTGGAGTCTTCTTGTGTCTGAATTTCTCCCAACAGCCACCACAACAGAGCCAACTTGGCCATTTGGTGACATTGTAATAAGTCAGCCTCAGCTACAGGCCAGAGCACAGGAATCAAATCCCACCGTGACCTGAGCCCCAAGTCAATGGGTGTGGGATGAAATAAAAAAAGATGAATGAAGTCCCGCACCCGTGGCTCACACCTGTCATCCTAGCTACTCAGGAGGCTGAGATCTGAGGATCGCGGTTCAAGGCCAGCCCGGGCAGGAAAGTCCGTGAGAGTCTTCTCTCTAATGAACCACCCATAAAAGAAAAAGAAAAAGCCAGAAATAGATCTGTGGCTCCAGGGATTAAAGCAAACACCCATCTTGAGTGGAAAAGCCAAGGGACAGCACCCGGGCCCTGAGTTCGAGTTCCAGGTGGGGCACATCTTACACAAAGAGAATGAATCATGAATAGAAGTTTCAATAATAATAACAACGAGTTTAATAACCTCAAACAGCTGGTTGCTAAGGATTCAAGAGCTCTTCTAATATGTTTATTTATATATTTTTTGTTGTTTTATATATTTTATTTTTGTATTTTTAAAAAAATACAACCTTGTTGTTATTAAGCTGTTGCACAGCGGTTACCACTGCATAAGTCAAGCAATATGGACAATGTCATCCCTTCCTTTAGGTTTTCCAATGTATGTTTTAAACAGTAGAAAAAGAAATTAAGCTGGGAGCTGGTGGCTCACACCTGTAATCCTAGAGACTCAGGAGGCTGAGATCTGAGGATCGCGGTTCGAAGCCAGCCTGGGCAGGAAAGTCCGTGAGACTCTTTATCTCCAATGAACCACCAGAAAACCAGAAGTGGCTCGAATGGTAGAGAGCTAGCCTCGAACAAAAGAGCTCATGGATGGCGTCCAGGCTTTGAGTTCAAGCCCCGTGACAGACAAATACATACATACATACATGGAAGCCCTGAGAAGTAGTTTGAGTGTTTTAGGGTGTATGTGTCTCATTATGAGAGAAAATGTAGGTCCACTCATGGGCAGAAAGAGACCACACAGACAGGGAAGTGGGAAGCAGGTGTCAGTCTCGTGGAATAAATCAGTGAGTTTGTTTTCAACATCTCTTTTGAGTGTTCCATTACTTTGACAACTGAAAACGCTTCTTCTTGTGGTTCGTTTATAAATCAGCTCTAAATGAAAGTTGGGCTGGAGCTGGCTTATTCTGTTTGTAACAGATTGGAGGGAGAGGGTTGAGTGCTTTCTGGCTCCCCGGGAAAAGTGTTCTGGTTTCATTCTGATCTATTTTTTTTTAAATGTATTTCATACTTATCCTATCTGACCTGGGTTGGTTGGAATCTGGACAGTGAGCCAAGCATGGTGGCTCACGCCTGTCATCCCAGCGACGCAGAAGGCTGAGATCTGAGGATCGGGGTTCAAAGCCAGCCCAGTACAGGAACTGTCCATGAAGTCTCCTCTTGCCAATGAACCACCAGAAAAACCAGAAGTGGATCTGTGGCTCAAATGGGTAGAGCACCAGCATGGAGTGAAGAAGCCAAGTAGAAGTACTAATTCTGAGATCTGAGGATCGTGGTTCAAAGCCAGCCTGGGCAGGAAAGTCTGTGAGACTCTTTATCTCCAATGAACCACCAGAAAACCAGAAATGGTGCTGTGGCTCAGACGGTAGAGAGCTAGCCTTGAACAAAAGAGTTCATGGATGGCAGCCAGGCTCTAGTATTTACACACACACACACACACACACACACACACACACACACACACACACACAAAGAATTTGGACAGTGACTTAAAAAAAAACAACATTTCCTGGGTGTCAGTTCTGGCACATAGACAGGAGAAAAGTCAGGACACCATTTTATCTTACATCCTCGCTTTTATCATCACGGTCAGGTGGGGAAACTGAGTCTGGGAGCCAGGGGGAGGGGCTATTCACCCCAAGCTCGATCAGCCATTCTTAGGAGAAAGTAAAGTCCCAAATCTCAGCCTCCTGAGTCTAAGTCCAATTCTTTTCCCCAAACACTGCAATTGTAATTAAAAAAAAAAAATTCCTTTTCTTCATAGATTGTTCCCCCTTCTAGAGCCTTCCAGGACTTAGGCTACCCGGAGACAGAGTTATATTATCCCTGACTTGCACACGAGACTCTGAGAGTCTCTTCACAGTTAGTAAAGGGGCCGGGGTATCAACAAATCTGTGTCTGTCCATTTCTTTGCCATGGTTAAGAAAAGTCAAACATTATTTAAGAAAAAAAAAAACCAACAAAAACGATCTGGAGTCAAGTGTTGTAACTCATGCCTGTAATCCCAGCTACCCAGGAGGCTGAGAAGTGGTTCAAAGCCAGCGTGGGCAGAGAAAGGTTCATGAAATTCTTTTTCTGGTCCTGGGGCTTGAACTCAGGACCTGGCTGCTGTCCCTGAACCTCTCCATGCTCAAGTCTAGTAGTGCTCAACCACTTGAGCCACAGCACCACTTCTGGATTTTTTTTATCCAAGTAGTCTGTTGGAGATAAAAGCCTCAGGACTCAGCCTCCTTGAATAGCTATTAATTCTATTTATTTTCTTAATTTAGTTTATGTGGTACCAAGGAATCGAACCCAGGTCCTCCTGCATGCTAGGCAAGCGCTCTACCACACACACACACACACACACACACACACACACACACACATTAGTGACTTAGTCTAATAGATCATTCATTTTTCTCTCCTCTTTGGACAAGATGGCTTCTTCTACCTTTGTGGTCTAGAGAGGCCTGCGGACCATCCGTGTATTTCTGGAGTTTATTACTTAGCTGTAAAAATGTGCTCTAGACAAAAACCTTGACATCTGAGGTCTCATCTCAGAAGTGATTTTTGTTTTTCCTTTTTCCTTTGCTTGTTACAAATTCGGAAGGTGAGAAACAGACAGGTCCAGGATTTATTGTTGGACTCCTTAAATTTTGCTCCTCCTGGGTATTGGTTTTTCAATCTTAGATCTACTTCTCTCCGTATTATGGTTGATCTCTTCCAACCAGACACTTGGAGGAAAGTTCTAGAAGCTTTCCTCCAGGTGAGCATTCCTTGTGTTAGGCCCTTCCAGAAAGATTCACGGAGGGCCCCACTGGGTGCCAGACACTATCCTGGCCTCCCCAAGCACTGTGGGGGGCGGGGAGGAGTGTGTGTGTGGAAATTGAGGGGTGCTGATGGGGGAGGGGCCTGCTGGGGGAGGGCCTTGGTGGAGCCATGCAGGCTTATGCTTATAAATTACACCTGAGGGCTGGGAAGGTGGCTCAGTGGTAGAGCGCTTGCCTTGCATGCATGAGGCCCTGGGTTCGATTCCTCAGCACCACATAAGCAACAAGAAAAAAGCCAGAAGTGGTGCTGTGGCTCAAGTGGTAGAGTGCTAGCCTTGAGCTGAAAAGCTGAGGGACAGTGCCCAGGCCCAGAGTTCAAGCCCCATGACCAACAACAAAAAAAAGAAAAGAAAAGAGCCCTACTGCTCCTCCCCAGAGCTGTTTTAAGGGCTTGACACCATCATCAATGTGAAATAGATTAGCACCTGCCCACAGGTAGGCTGAGAACAGAATTCCACAGGTTGGGGGGGGGGGCTGGGGCAAAGGGGTTTAGGCCCTCCTCCTCCACCTAGCTGCTCTCTGATGGAGGAGGGGGCTCCAGCATTAAATTCAGTGATAGATAATTACATAACAACGTATTCTAATAGAGGAGACAAAAATGAGATGATCTGGGTGATGGGGGTGGGGGTGGGGGTGCGGACATGCCCAGGACCCTCTGCTTCTGGTTCAAATGCAGTGTTTTCAGGTTTGGAAAGGGAAACTGATTGAAAAGAACATGTCAAAGAAGAAGCCCAGTCCTAGTGGCTCACGCCTGTCATCCTAGCTACTCAGGAAGGCTGAGATCTAAGGATCCTGGTTCGAAGCCAGCCTGCGCAGGAAAGTCCATGAGCCTCTGATCTCCAATGACCCACCAGAAAATCGGATGTGGAGCTGTGGCTCAAGTGGTAGAGCGCTCGCCTTGAGCACAAAAGCTCAGGAAGAGTGCCCCAGGACCTGAGTTCAAATCCCAGTGGCTACACACACACACACACACACACACACACACACACACACACACACACACACACAATAAATAAATAACAAGAAGCCACAAGAGAAAAAAAATCAAGGAATGAGAACTTAGTGACATAGAAATGCAAAAAACAAAACAAAACAAAACCAATTTCCTTACAAATAAACCAAACCAAAGTAGAAACCACAGAACTACAGATGATTTGAAATGGACAGACCAAAATAATGTATATGTATACAGTTGGCTTTTCAAAATAAACAAATAGAATCAAGGAAAAGAATTGACAAGAAAACAGTCAAAGAGGGAATCAATCTGGCTTTCATCTCTTGGGACAAAGGAAATATAAGGGGAACCCATGGTGATGGTGCTACTGGGACTTGAACTCAGGACCTTAGACTCTTATTAAACTCTCACTCAAATCTGGCACTCTACCCATTGAGCCACAGCTCCACTTCCACGTTTCTGCTGGTTAGTTGGAGATAAGAGTCTCACAGACTTTCCTGTCCTGACTGGCTTTGAGCCAGGATCCTCAGATCTCAGTCTTCCTGAGTAGCTAGGATGACAGGTGTGAGCCACCAGCACCTGGCCTTGGTGGTCTGTTTTGTCCCCTGACATCTTGTGAGAGGCATGAGCACCTGGGGATGGAATCTGAGCAGCAGCCATTATAATCCCAGCTACTCAGGAGGCTGAGTTCTGAGGATCGTGGTTCTCCGTCAACCCAGGCAGGAAAGTCTGTGAGACTCTTACATCCCATGAACCACCAGAAAACCGGAAGTGGCGCTGTGGCTCAAAGTGGTAGAGTGCTAGCCTTGAGCAAAAGAGCTCAGGGGCAGCGCCCAGGCCCTGAGTTCAAGTCCTATGACTGACAAAAGAAACCAAAATGACAAAACAAAAAGAGAGAGGGAAGGAAGCTGGTTGGAAGCCATCTTCTTAGAAGTGAAGAGAGATGGTTGAACACATCTTTGTTGAGTGGCTTAGGTTCTTGGAGCTCTTCCTGTGGACCCTCAGGGAAGAAGATGGACACCACACAGACCAAATAGAACCAGCCAGAAGACCAAAGAATTCCACTGCTAGGTTGTGGACCAAAAAGAAACACAATCAGCCCAGGCCAACCATCGCTGCACATTTATGCTTACTGCAGTACTACTGACTATAATGAAGACATGCCAACAGCCCGGTGTACCCATCTGCAGATGGATGGACAAAGAGCATTCAGTGCAGGTGCACAACAGAATACTATTTAGTAAAAATTAAAAAAAAAAAGTGAATGGTACCTAGTGCCAATGACTCACACCTGTCATCCTAGCTACTCAGGAGACTGAGATGTGAGGATCATGGATTGAAGCCAACTTGGGTTGGAAAGTCCATGAGACTCTTCTCTCTAATTAACCACCCCCCCAAAAAGAAAAAAAAGCCATGTGGCTCAGGTGGTAGAACATAAGTATTAAGTGAAGACACTCAGGGAGAGCACGCAGGCTTTGAGTTCAAGCCCCAGGACTGGCACATACACACATGTGCATGCACACATATAAACACACAAGATGAGAAAAAAGACACAGAGCGAGGTACTACCTTTCTACCAATCCTCAGAAAAAATCATGCAATGGCCCAGCACCAGTAGCTCACGCCTGTCATCCTAGCTATTCAGGAGGCTGAGATCTGAGGATCGTGGTTCAAAGCCAGCCCAGGCAGGAAAGTTCCTGAGACTCTGATCTCCAATAAACCACCAGAAAACCAGAAGTGGCACTGTGGCTCAAGTGATAAGAGAGCTCGCCTTGAGCTGAAGAGTTGAGGGACAGCGCCCAGGCCCAGAGTTCAAGACCCACAACTGACCAAAAAAAAAAAAAAGGAAAATCATACAATGGTCATTCATTCAGTAGATATTTACAGGGTATCCACCAAGGGCCTGCTATCATTGAATTAGTGATGATGGGTCTAACCAATGCCATCTTGGCCATGCAGTAGATAGGGAATTGGGTTTTACTGGCGCCATCTTGTATTTTTGGTGGAGGAAGAAGAAGTCCCGCCTCCCAGGTGATGGGCATGCCTGAATTCCTGGAGGCAGGGGCAGGGACTTGGGTGATAGGTTACTGGACCTGCCAGTCCTGTGCCTTGAACTGGGGAGAGTCTCTGGAGTTTCCTGTGACCCTGCCCCCTGCCCTGACACTAGTTTAGGGTCAGACCAGCTCAGACGCCATTACACCAGGCCTTGTGCGCTGTGAATCCTGTCTCCTGGCATCTCAGTTCTCCATTGGAGCTGATCTGGGTTGTGGGTATTGTTTTCCTGCTCTTTCTTTCCTCTCCTGCTCCCACGGCTCAGTTGTCTGACAGTGTTAAGGGTGTTTGTGGGGCTGCAGGTCTTTGGGACAGGAGCCCACCTGCAGATCCTGGCCTTTTGAGAAAGACTCCCAATGCGACTGCTGCATCTCACTGACTGGACTCACCTTACAACACCATGGCATAAGAAACACAACAGTGAACAACAATATCCTGATCTGAGCATATCTCCTTCTGGTGTGAGTGGCCCACATCATCCATCAGGAAAGTAGGCTGACTGTGGCCGTTCATGCCTGTAACCCCAGCTATATATGTGTGGGAGACAGAGAGTGGGAAGATCATGGTTCCAGGCCGGCTTGGTCAGAAAAGTTAGCGCTCCATCTCAACAAACAAGCAGGGTATGGCAGCGTCCGTCAGTGATCTCCTCTATTTCTGAGAGAAATAAGAAGGAGGATTATGGTCTCAGGCTAGTACTGGGCAAAGATATCCAATCCTATGTGTGTGTGTGTGTGTGTGTGTGTGTGTGTGTGTGTGTGTGTGTGTGTGTGTCGGGGAGTGAAGGTGGGGTGGGAATGAATAACGCAAAAAGGGCTGGAGGCATGGTTGAAGTGGCAGAGCATCTGTCTGGCAAGTATGAGGCTGTGAGTTCAAGCCTCCGTGCTGCTAAGACTAAATAAGTAGACACTCTGGTGTGGAGTCATTTTGATCTGTGATGGATTGATTGAATGCACACACACACACACACACACACACCTACTAATATGTGTGTGTGTGTGTGTGTGTGTGTGTGTGTGTGTGTGTATTTCCCCAGGACTGGCAAATATATACATACATCAGTAGGTGTATGTGTATATACTTGCCAGTCCAGTCCTGGGGCTTGAACTCAGGGCCTGGGCACTGTCCCTGAGCTTCTTTTGCTCAAGGCTAGCACACTACCACTTGAGCCACAGCACCAAGGCTAGCTCTCTACCGCGTGAGCCACAGCATGCCACTTCTGGCTTTTTCTGTGTCTGTGGTACTGAGGAATCGAACCCAGGGCTTCCTGCATGCTAGGCCAGCACTCTACCACTGAGCCACCTTCCCAGCCCACAACTACCCATATTTTGAGGAACAAAATGTGTGCCTTCTGCAGCCTTCCCATGATTCCTTGGGCTTCCCATGATTCCTCAGGACAAATCAGTTAGCTTCTGAGATGACCTCCTCAGCCTCTGGGCTCTATAATAGTTTCCTTTACCTTCTGGAACTGGGCATGGGAATAAAAGGTGATATACCAGTGAACCCCGCCCGCTCCAACTCCCCTTTGCCACGAAGTAGATGCTCCATCCACTGCCTTCAGCCTCTAGTCTCCCCCTTACCCACTCATTTCCACCCCCCCAACCTTCCCCAACTTTCCCCTTTAAGATGGCATTGGAAGAAGATCCCTGCCAATCACAAGATAATGTGATGCACCATGATATGCTTTTATTTTTCCACGCTGAGTTGGGGGTGGGGGCGGGGGGTCTCTTACTGTCCAAGGCAGGTCAAATGGAGCCAGTATGGCTTTTATTTCAGCCGTGACACTGGGGGTGAGGGGGGACTGGCGGCTAGCAGAGGCTTCCTTCTGGAAAACAAACAGGTCCCCCCCTCCACACACCCCCCCCCTACACCTCCTCTTGCTGGAATTGAATAGCTTTTTCTCCATCAAAGCTAGAAAAGGGCTCCGCTGAGCAGCGGGACTTCCAGCCCCAGTCTGGAAAGAGCTAATAAAGATTTGAATGAACAGAGTGACCCCTCACAGGCAAAAGGGGTTTCCTGCTGGGCCCAGAGCCTGTGCCTGCTGCCTGGTGGAGAATCTGGGGGTCACATGTCATTAGTCAGTGTCTCCCTGAAACCCTTTCAGAATTATCGACGGTGGGGCGGGGGGTGGTGGTGGAAGAGGCCCCTTGGATTTGGAATATTCATATGATTTTCTTCTGCCTTTTCTATTTTGTTTCTCTTCCTCCTCCCTCTCCCGCCCCCATTAACACACACACACACACACACACACACACACACACACACACACACACACACAACTGTACTGTAAGTCTTCGTGTGTTCTTGGAGAGGCGTTTTACAAAGAAAGAGGAAGGGAAGGGATTGAAATCTGGAGCTTCATGCATGGGATGGGGGTGGGGGAGAAAAGGTTATGTGCAGATTTGTGTGTGTGTGTGTGTGTGTGTGTGTGTTGGTTGGTTGTGGGGCTTGAACTCAGGGCCTGGGCACTGTTCCTGAGCTTTTTTGTGGTTGTTGATGAAGGCTAAAGCTCTACCACTTTGAGCCACAGCGCCACTTCTGGCCTTGTGGTGGTTCATTGGAAGTAAGTGTCTCATGGACTTTTCTGCCCAGGCTGGCTTTGAACTGCCATCCTCAGATCTCAGCCTCCTGTTTATCTAGGATGACAGGCGTGAGCCACCAGCATCCGACGTTATCATTGGTTTCTAGCTTGATTAATTTTTGTCCAGCTTTATGATTATTATTTTAGTATTGCTAATTTCATTTCTTCAAACAGTAAATGTATTTAGGTGATTTGACTCCGTATCCTTATTGCTGTTATTATTAACTATGATTATTTAGTGCTGAGGGTAAAACCTTGGGCCTTGAACCTGCTAGGGTACGTGCTGCACCACTGAGTCACGGCTTAAACCCTTGTGAGACTCATTTTTATTACTGATAATTAGCTGCTTTGATCAGGGTTCTCCATGAAGGGTTCCCAGTCTTGGGAGACTTGAGTCTCACAGGAGATCTCAAATGGTCACACGGATCACGTAGATCTCCAGGGATCCTTTACAAAGTCTCCTCATCTTCTCTTTCCCGAATTTTCTGGGGTGAAGAATCTGCATCCTTATTTCAATGTATTTTTCCTCCCATCCCAGTAAAAAGGACATCAAATGAAGACATTTTTCCTCCTCTCTGGCTTGCCTGGATCTGAGAAATCCAGGCCAGCTTGGATCTCAGAGCAGAGGACCCTGGGATAGACTACATCCAAGTCACATCTCCCAAGGAGCCTCAGTTTCTCCTTTTGGGAGGTTCACACACATTGGCTTGGTCCCAGTTTGCCGAGATGCTGGTGTTACGCGTCCTTTCATTGGTCAGGGAGACTTGGCTTCTGCTACGTGCCCTTTCATTGGCCTTTCCTGAGCCAATCACATCGGTCCTCTGAGCCTCAGCTCCATCCTCTCTTCATTGAGGACAGAGATTCCCACTTCCTGCTTAGGCCCATCCAACAAGTTAAGACTAGGACTCAGTTTCTCCAACAATCAATGCTAGCAGGTATCTGCTGGTGGGCAGAGACTCAGCATCTGGGCAGCGTTTTGTAGGGATGAATTCCTCAGGAAAGAGAACATGGAAGTTTGGTTGAGGGACTTGAAGAAAATCAACCAAAACAACCACCCCAGACAAATCCCTTCAAAACAAAACCCCCCCAAAAGGAGTACCTTTTTTTCCTTCAGAGTATGGATGACAGGCCAGGAGTTCTTCTTTAAAACAAAAAACAACAAGAAAAAAAACAACAACACACTCTTCCCTTGAGGGCTGACATTTTATTAGCACAGAGATAAATAATGGCAGATAAGAGGCTTCTGGTGTTAACATCTGGGTGCAGGAACATGACGTTTCTTGCAGGGACCAGATTTCCAGGCCCAGGAAGGGGGGGCAGGTGGGGTGGGGTGGGGTGGTGGTGAAGCCCTAAGGCTCCCCAGCTCTGTGCGAAGCAAGTTTTGACAACAACAATGCTAATTGATTCGATGTTCTCTTCCGAGATTACAGGGCACAGATTGATCACCTTTTTATTTCTTTCGGGAAGAGTGGGTGGATCTCATTTAGACTACACACACACACACACAATACACACATACGTGCATCTCAAAGTCTGAAGGCTCTGCAGTAATTTCTAGAACTCACAGCTTGGCTGATCTTTGT
Source organism: Dipodomys merriami (assembly GCF_024711535.1). Taxonomy (NCBI): domain Eukaryota; kingdom Metazoa; phylum Chordata; class Mammalia; order Rodentia; family Heteromyidae; genus Dipodomys; species Dipodomys merriami. The sequence goes on from NW_027202665.1 coordinate 119,208, forward strand.
TTATCCTAAACAATACCTTTACCTCCAGATTATATATATGTATATATATTTTTTGCCAGTGTTGGGACTTGAACTCAGGGCCTGGGCACTGTCCCTGAGCTTCTTTTGCTCAAGGCTAGCGCTCTACCACTTGAGCCACAGCGCCACTTCTGGCTTTTTCTGTGTCTGTGGGACTGAGGAATCGAACCCAGGACTTCATGCATGCTAGGCAAGCACTCTACCGCTAAGTCATTTTCTCAGCCCCTACAGATGATTTTATGTGATTCGTGTTTTAAAGGCTGATTGGAAATTGAGGGGTCTGAAGGTCAGAATGCTGGATAGGACATTTGAGGGGGGGGGTGGACCATAGAGTTGAGTTCTAGATCTTGCCCTATGCCAGGTTTATGTAGTTTCTGGTCTTACTTTTCTTATCTGTAAAAGGGGAAATAAAGATCTCTGTCTCTCTGTCTCTCTGTCTCTCTGTCTCTCTGTCTCTCTGTCTCTCCCTCTCCCTCTCCCTCTCCCTCTCCCTCTCCCTCTCCCTCTCCTCTCTCTCTCTCTCTCTCTCTCTCTCTCTCTCTCTCTCTCTCTCTCTCTCTCTCTCTCTCTCTCTCTCTCTCATGCCTGTGCTGGTTGGTTCTGGGGCTTGAACTCAGGGCTTGTATGCTCTCCCTGGACTTCTGGATCAAGGTTAGTGCTCTACAACTTGGAAGACATGGTGCCATTTCTGCCTTTTTGGTAGTTCATTGGAGATGAGAGTCTCAGTGACATTCCTGCCCCGGAAGCCATGATCCCTCAGATCTCAGCCTCCTGAGCAGCTGGGATTACAGGCGTGAGCCACCAGGCTGGCTGCCTGGCAAATGTACGCATTTTGACAGGGGACAGTCATCGCAAGATGCAAAGGGTTCTTTCAACTCCCTAATAAAAGGCAAACGAGTCCATTAAAGCTGCGTGAATTACACACCCATAAAACAGCATTGAAAACACACAATCAGACACTCCATTCTGGTGATGGAAAACAGGAAACTTCATCAATGCAGAAGCTGGCAATACTGTGACTCAGCTCTGTAGTCTGACCCTCTTGGCAGAGCGAACCTCTCTTATTCCAAAGCCACCAGAATGCCCTCAATAAAAAAGACAGAAAACAAACAAACCTACCAACCACCACCACCACAACAAACCACTGCAGAGAAGGGGCCATTGGAACCCTTCCATGTGTCTTGGGAGTGCAAACAAGTTAGAACCTTCTAGAAAGCCAGCCAGACTACACAGGCATACCTTTTAAAGCCAAGCACGTGACATTCCCTATTTTCTAGCCCTGGAAGTTTGGAGTCCAGGCCTCTACCAACAGACATAAACAATGATTAAAATAAAACCCCGAATCTATGGAGGTATAATCTGGGATTAACTGGTCCATTTACATTGTGCAGTTAACCAAGCGTGGAATCCCAGCGACTCAGTAGGTGAAAATATGGAAGGCCCTCTAGTTGAAAGTCCACTTGGGTAAAAAGCATCTCACTACCCAGCCGGGAGTATGTTTCTCATCTGATCTATATGGAAGGTATAGATAGAAGGATCGTAGTCTGAGGTCAGCCCTGGGTACAAGAAAGTCTGTGAGACTCTGATCTCCAATGAACCACCAGGAAACCGGAAGTGGGGCTGTGGCTCAAGTGGTAGAGTGCTCGCCTTGAGTGGAAAATGCTCAAGAGTTAGTGCCCAGGCCCTGAATTCAAGCCACACAACCACCACCACCAACAACAAAAAGGCAAGTGAGAATGTGAGACCTAAGTTGAAGCCCCAGGACACACACACACACACACACACACACACACACACACACACACACACACACAGCACCGTGACAACATAGATCTGCATTTTCTTTTTTATTTTCTTTTATTTTGCCTGTCCTGGGGCTTGAACTCAGGGCCTGGGCCCTTTGTCCCTGAGCTGCTTTGGCTCAAGGCGAGCACTCTACCACTTGAGCCACAGCGCCACTTCTGGCTTTTTCTGTGTCTGTGGTACTGAGGAATCGAACCCAGGGCTTCATGCATGCTAGGCCAGTACTCTACCCCTGAGCCACCTTCCCAGCCCCAGACTTGCATCTTATGAAGCCTTGCTGAATACTTCTGAATATCAGGCCCGCTCTGCTTTAGTTGCTCCGTCAACTGAGATGCTGGATTTCTGTTCCAGCTGTCCACCCCCATCAGACTCACGGGACCCTTTCCACGCTCCGCCCTCTGATTTGTATGCGTTGATGTCCCTCCAGCCCCTCTCGTCTCCCTCTGGGGGTCAACCCCAAACGCTGACTCCATCCATTTCCCCTTTTTCAGGAGTGAATTCTTCGCCCCAGCCATGTACGGCCTTGGCCGGCTCATGTTTCACGAGCTTCTTCCACGAAGACACGTGGGACCCCCAGGAGCAGGCAACCCGTGCGTGAACTGCCGTCCAGGAGAGGTTGAATCACTGCCAGGGAAAGTTGTGCAGCATGCTTACGAGATTTGGGGAGCAGGATGGGCGGGGGGGGGCTTTGTCTATCACTTTGATGTGGAGAAAGCTTGCCCTTTGACCTTTCTTCTCACCAGCAAACTCTGTTCCCCCCCCTATCAAGAGGACTCCCATCCCAGGCTCCACTGGGGTCTCTGAGCCCCCCTTCCCCTCATGGCAAGCTGATTTTTCTAGAAGCTGACAGTTGAGGTTGCCACAGAGTGAGATGTCTGTATCTCCCCTGTGCTATGTTTTGTTTGTATTAAGAAGAGGGTTTTAGGGGGTGAGGGCGTGGCTCAGAGGGTAGAGCACTGGACAGTGAGTGAAAGGTCCTATAGGTTCTGAGTTTGAGTCCTGATCTTGGACCCAGAAAAGAAAAAAACAAGGAAAGAAAAGAAAGGGGTTATATTTTTATTTATTTATTTATTTTGGGTCCAGTGGTGGGGCCTGAACTCTGGGCCTGGGCGCCGTCCCTCAGCCCTTCAGCTCAAGGCTAGCGCTCTACCACTTGAGCCACAGCACCACGTCTGGCTTTTTTCTTTTTGCTTATGTGGTGCTGAGGAATCGAACCCAGGGCCTCAGGCATGCAAGGCAAGCGCTCTACCACTAAGCTACCTTCCCAGCCCAAGAAAGGGGTTATAGCTGGGTGCTATTACACCTGTAATTCCAGCTACTCAGGAGGCTGAGTAGTTGAGGATGATGGTTCAAAGCCAGCCCAGGCAGGAAGGGCTGTTAGACCCTTCACTTCAGTGAACTGTAAAAAAAAAACAAAAAAGCCAGAAGTGGTTACTGTGGCTCAAAGTGGTTGAGTGCTTAGCTTGAGTCAAAGAGCTCATGGACAGTGCTCAGGCCCTGAGTTCAATCCCCAGGAGCAGAAAAAAAAAAAAGTTGACATCTGAGGATCGTGGTTCGAAGCCATCCCAGGCAGAAAAGTCTGTCAGATTCTTATCTTCAATAAAAAAAGAACCAGAAGGGGTGCCAGCCTTGAGAAAAGACAAGAAAAAAAGCCAAGCAAACGAGCAAAGCCTTGTGTTCAAGTTTCTGTATTGGCCAAAACAAAACAAAACACCATTTTTTTTCCACTCCTGGGGCTTGAACTCAGGACCTAGGCACTGTCCCTGAGCTTCTTTTGCTCAAGGCTAGCGCTCTACCTCTTGAGCCACAGCGCCACTTCTGGTTTTTTTTTTCTGTGTCTGTGGTACTAAGGACTTTGTGCATGCAAGACAAGCACTCTACCACGGAGCCGCCTTCCCAGCCCCACGTTCTCTATATTTTATTTCCAGTTGCTAAATTTTCAGTTGCTATTTGTTCATTCCCACAGAATAGAGTTTAGCTGGGCCCTGGTAGCTCACGCCTGTAATCCCAGCCACACACCGGAGGCTGGGATCTGAGAATCGCAGTCCAAGAGTCAGCCTTGGGCAGGAAGTCTGTGAGACTCTAATCTCCAATGAATCACCAGAAAGCTGGAAGTGCTGTTGCGGCTTACACGGTAGAACGTTAGCCTTGAAGGGGGAAAAAAAAAAAAAAAAAGCTCATGCCCTGTGTTCAAGCCCTAAGACCAACACACAAATGAATAGAAGTTCATTTTGGTTCTTGATTCTTTCTGGAGTTTGGGAGGGCCAAGAATCTGGTGATGCTGTCCGGTGACAGCTCAGGCTGAGGGCTAGGCATGGTCAGGACTTGGGGATGAGTAGATAGAGCAAGCAGGGGAGATCAAGCATGTCCTCCTCCTTACAGAACCCCACGAATACCCTCTTGGGGCGCAGGCCTTTGTGACCTCACTTAGTCATAATCTTGTCCCTAAGATGCCCCTAATTCCAGCGTTTAATATTTTCAATATATAGGCCAGGCACTGGTGGCTCACGCCTGTCATCCTAGCTACTCAGGAGGCTGAGATCTGAGGATCATGGTTCAAAGCCAGCCCAGGCAGGAAAGTCTGTGAGACTCTGATCTCCAATAAACCACCAGAAAACCGGAAGTGGCGCTGTGGCTCAAGTGGTAGAGCGCTCGCCTTGAGCTGGAGAGCTGAGGGACAGCACCCAGGCCCAGAGTTCAAGCCCCACAACCGACCAAAAAAAAGAAAAGAAAAGAAATAATATGAAAAATACATTTTCAGTATAGGAGCTTTTGGGAAACCCATGTAAACAGCAGCATGGAATTTTCTTTCCTTTTCTCTTTTATTTATTTATTTTTTGGGTCCGGCCATGGGGCTGGGGTAGGAGGTGAGAATCTCTGATCACAGATTCTCCAAAGTATCTGCCCAGGAAGAGGTTTCCCACCAAGCGGGACTCTCCCGCAGAAAGCTGCAGAGGCGGCATTCACAGCTGATCTGTGTGCTTGCTTTAAATGAGACTCAAAAAAACAAAACAAAACAAAAAAGGTTGTGGGGATTAAATCCACCTTTGATCCAGCTGGAGTAGAGGCCCCGAGTGCAGACGCACTGGGAGGCGGCTTGCACAAAGTGTCAGCCCAGCAATTTGCCAAGACTCATGAATGACTTTTGGCAAAGGCTTTCAAAGCTGGGTGTCACCGAGGCCGGAGAGAGAGGCAGGGAGGGGTCGCCGAGGGCCTGAGCCGCATGCCAGCCCCAAGCAGGTCTCTGAGTCAGCACCAGGGCAGCTGCACGGAAGCCCGCACAGGGCACAGGGCACAGGGCACAGGGCACAGGGCCCCGGGGAGGGGGGAGGTAGAGAGGAGGGAGGAGGGTTAGATTCTGCAGGGAACCAGTCCAACAGTTCTAAGGCAAGCACAAGGTCTAGGCAAAGAAAGTGCGAGATAGACAGCCGATGATGGGTTGGTAAATGGTACTAGACAAGCGATGGAGAGATGTCGATACCCACGGATGATCGATGTATAGATAGATTATAGATGGAGAGATGATGGAGATGATCGATGGAGAGATGGGTACATCGATAGGAGGTAGCTGGCTAGCTAGATGACAAATAGATACGTAGATGATGGATGGATAGGTACATGGGTGATACATAATCAATAAATGATGTATAATAGATGGATAGATAGAGGAGCGATACAGATGAATGAATACATAGGACAGATGGAGGGGTGGATGGGCTAGATAATAACTAGGTAGGTAGATAGGTAGATAGATGACAGAGAAGTAGATTCATAGATGATAAAGGACAGATGACCGATGACCGAATCAATGAATGAATAGACAGATGGATATACAGACAGATGATAGATGATGGATAAATGACAAGTAATGATTGAGGGGTGAATGTCCAGATAGATAGGATTGATGGGTAGGTGGATGGGATAGATATATATATATAATCGATAGATAAATAGCTGGTTGATGATGACATAGGTAGATAATAGAGATAGACAGATGATTAATAGGTGGTTGAATGGATAGATGATAGAATGGATAGATCGTAGAGAGAAGAATGGATAGATAGGTGATTGATAGCATCAGAACCAGACAAGTGTGAACTGGGGGCAGGGGCAGGAGGGATGCTTTGCCCTTTCCCCACGCCCTCCCATGACATCCATTGCATTCATATGGCTCCATTTATAAAGTTATTCAAAGCACCACTTCTGGTTTTCTGGTGGTTATTCAGAGATAAGAGTCTCACGGACTTTCCTGCCCAGGCTGGCTTTGAACCACGATCCTCGGATCTCAGCCTCCTGAGTAGCCAGGTAGTATACCTCTAGATCTCCTCCCTAAAGCTTGTATTTTTTTTCCCCTTTCTTTCTTTCTGGAAATCACAGATCCTAGGAATCCATGCAGAGGCCTGGCACTGGTGGCTCACGCCTGTCATCCTAGCTACTCAGGAGGCTGAGATCTGAAGATCCTGGTTCAAAGCCAGCCCAGGAAAGAAAGTCCATGACACTATTATCTGTCTCCAATGGGTCCAGCAGTAGAGCACCCGAATGTAAGTAGCCAGTCAAAGGAGAGCGTGAGGTCCTGAGTTCAAGCCCCAGTGCCAGCACTACCATCAACTAGTGGTGTAGCTCAGCGTTAGGACACATAGTGTTACATACAGGAAGCCCTGGGTTCAATTCTCTGCCCCACTTTTACCAACCATAAGAACAAAATTACCTGAGCAGGAAGTATCCATCCCTGGGGCTCTTTCTACTTTTCTACTCTCTGGTCCCTTGATGACCGGAAGTTTCCCTCATACTACAAAAAGGTTGCCACGGTTCTAGCCATCACATCCACACACCCCCAGCCTCTCCAGCTGGAAGAAGAGGAGGAGAAGCATCTATACTTTCTGAAACTCAAATTAAACTAGAATCCAGTGTGTCCTCCCCCCCACCTCCGGGAACCATAGGGGCAGCTTCTCTGATGATCAGGTCAGGTTGGTTTGCTGGAGAAAGATGGATTTATTTTTACCATGAGGAGGCTGGAATCGTGGGGACCCTCTCAATTCCTTGCCCTCTAGGACTGTGGGTCACCTGCCAGGTAGAACTTGTGGCTGTAGAAATTGACTTGATGCTTCAACATTGTTCTTCTCTCTCTCCTTTTTTTTTTTTGGTCAGTCCTGGGGCTTGAACTCAGGGCCTGGGCCCTGTCCCTGAGCTGCTTTTGCTCAAGGCTAGCACTCTACCATTTGAGCCACAGCGCCACTTCTGACTTTTTCTGTGTATGTGGTACTGAGGAATCGAACCCAGGGCTTCATGCACGCTAGGCAAGCACTCTACCACTGAGCCATCTTCCCAGGCCTTATTCTCTCAAATTTTAAACTACATTCACTAAAAAAAAAAATTAAGCATGAGTATTAACTATATATAGTTATATATAAATTATTTGTAGTTATATGTAGTTTATATATGTATATATTATATAATATACAATAATATTATATAATACTAAGTATATACAAATGTATAATATATAATAGTATTACATATTACATATAATATATAATAGTATTATATTACATTATATACTGTATATAGATTATAATATATTACACATTATATTATATTTATAATTTAAAACATATTGATAATATTATAATTGTACTAATATAACACAATATTAACATTATATTATTGACATTATAATATAATAATTGTAATATAATATAATAATGTATGTATATATTATATAATATCCAATAATATATAATAACAAATATAATATATAATATATAGTAGTATTATATATTATATTATATACTATATATAGTATGTAATACAATATGTTATATTATAATTACAATTACATATTGCATATTATATGTGACATATACTATAATATAGTATATGCCATATATTATGTTCTATATTACACTATATACTATGTTTAGTATATAGAATATAGTATATATATTCTATATATTCTCTCTTTATATATAGAACATAGTATATATTATACTCTATACATAGTATATAGTATACTATAGCATGTATTATATATACTATATTACATATAGTACATATAGTATATATTATACTATTTATAGTATATTATTTACTATATGTTATATATACTGTATGTAGTATGATATAATATAGGATATGTAATAATATATCATACAATATAATATGATACAATAATATAATTAAACTATAATGTACATACACAATATATAACCTGTATACACAATATAATGCATATAATATATACACATATATACCTATGTGTGTGTACTTATATATACAGACACACGTGCACGCACACACACACACACACACATATCACTTTCTGTTTGTGCTAACACCAACACTTGAACTCAAGCCCTTTTGCTCTTGCTTTGCTTTCTCTGCTCAAGGCTGGCGCTCTACCACGTGAGCCACAGCTCCACTTCTGGTTTGTGACTGATTCACTGGAGCTAAGAGTCTCAGGGACTGTCCTGTCCAGGCTGGCTTTGAAGTGCCATGCTCCAGTCTCAGCCTCCTGAGTCGCTGGGATTACAGGTGTGAACCACACATGCTGGGCTTGCATATCTACTCTGGTACTCTTCTCTGAGTACCAGAGTACTCAGAGTACCCCTACCCCCAACCAGGGTGGAGGAGGTGGGGGTCTCTTGTTACCTTTGTCAGGAGGGAGAAGATGCAGAAATCCAGGTACTTCCCTCCCTCTCCACCTCTCCAACCCTGTGCATCTCCAGCTTGGAGGACAGAGAAGGGAACCATCACTGTCCCTGCTTCTAAAGCCCCGTGAAACTGAACTGCAGATGGCAGGCCGTTGCCCTTGGTTCGAACCCAATTAGGACAAATTCTCCTGTATTTGGCTGGGCCGGGCCCGTCTCTGGGCGGCCTTAAGCAGTCTGCAAAACCCTGGTGGAGTTCACGGTTTTCAAATTTCCATCAGCAACTTTTACGATCAGATTTAGAAATTGGTTGTAAAACCCGGCTTCAGACCCCAAGCTTGGCAGCTCCGCGCAATTTTTCTTCTTTCCTGTCCAAAATGTAGAAGAATTCCTCCTCCCCTCCCCACCCCACCCCCGGGGGGGGGGGAAAGTTGGTGGTGGAGAGTCTAAAGAGAGAAAGTACGAATGACAGACTCAATGTCTTGGCTTTGAAAAGTCCTCTCTCTTCTAAATGAGCTCTCAGGGATTCCCTGGGTTCCTTTATTATTTAATTTTTTTTTTTTTTGGTATGGGCCTGGGCGCTGTCCCTCAGCTCTTCAGCTCAAGGCTAGCGCTCTACCACTTGAGCCACAGCGCCACTTCCGGCTTTTTGCTTATGTGGTGCTGAGGAATCGAACCCAGGGCCTCAGGCATGCAAGGCAAGTGCTCTACCACTGAGCCACCTTCCCAGCCTGGCTCTTGCTACTCATGGCTGGTGCTCTGCCACTTGAGCCATACTTTCTCTGCTGCCTTGGAACTGGGATTTTCAGATCTTCAGCCTCCTGAGGAGCTAGGATTACAAGCGGGAGCAACTAGGCCCCTCCACAACCCTTCTGTAGGCTCTGAGCGGAGATAAATACATGAATAGCTAAATCAATGAAAAACACGATGAATAGTGAAGATAAGATAAATATATAATAAATAAGATAAATGAATAATACATGCAGCTTAGTGGTAGAGCGCTGGCCTAGCATGCATGAAGCCCCGGGTTCGATTCCTCAGTACCACAGACACAGAAAAAGCCAGAAGTGGCACTGTGGCTCAAGTGGTAGAGTGCCAGCCTTGAGCAAAAGAAGCTCAGGGACAGTGCCCAGGCCCTGAGTTCAAGCCCCAGGACTGGCAAAGTAAATAAATAAGATCAAATGAGACAATAATAATAATAATAATAATAAATGAAAAATACATCAAGTTAATCAGCCAATGTGGTTGGGGATAGAGTTTGGATCCTTATGAATACGGGTCAACTCCCTCCCTCCCTCCCTCCCTCCCTCCCTCCCTCCCTCCCTCCCTCCCTCCCTCCCTTCCTTCCTTCCTTCCTTCCTTCCTTCCTTCCTTCCTTCCCCTGGGCACTCTACCACTCGAGCCACAGCGCCACTTCTGACTTTTTCTGTGTCTGTGGCACTGAGGAATCGAACCTGGGGCTTCATGCTTGCTAGGCCAGCACTCTACCACTGAGTCATCTTCACAGCCTCTTTTTTTTGTTTTTGTTTTGCCAGCCCTGGGGCCTGGGTACTGTCCCTGAGCTTCTCCCTTCAGAGATAATGCTCTATGGAGACACAGCTCCACCTCTACCTTTCACTGGACATAGGAGTCACATGGACTTTCCCACTCGGGCTGGCCTTGAACCACAATCCTCAGGTCTCAGCCTCCTGAGTAGCTAGGGCAACAGATGTGAGGCTCTGGTGCCCGATTGTTTACTCATGTTCTTATTTCTAGAATCGAAACCCTTCAGCAGACTTGGTAAGTGCTTGTCCATGGCCCTGTTGAGGACTTCCTGTTTTGTTTGCTTTTGAAGCAGCTACTTCCTGTCATGGAGTCTGCCATGCTTTGGGGAAGGCTCAGTGCTTACTGGAGGGATCCTGGGTCTCATTTGTCAGATGTTGTCCTGGTGAGGGATGGGGCGGGACCGTGTGAGTGAGCCCAAAGTGGCGGCCTTTCTTCCCTGAGCCATTTCTCCTCAGGCCAGTGAGTTCACCCATCCAGAATCTTCTCCTACTCAGGATGCATTTCCAGGCAGACACAAATCCTGGAGGTGTCAGGCCACAACTTGTTCTTGGCCGGGAGATCACCCTTGCTTCCTCACAATTACCACATCATCATAAACACTCAGGGAGAGACGTGATGTAAAAAAGAGAGAGAGAGAGAGAGAAATGAAATGATTGAACACATTTGAGGGGGGTTGGTGGAGGAGGACGGACGAACATTTACTTGGCTTTATGTAAACTCACAGACGATCTTATGAGGCACTCAAAGCAGATTATGGGGTTTGAGCAAACCTGGAAAATTGCTTTCATTATATTGTTATTATTAACACCTTGTAATTAGCCAGCCCCAAGGAATCCCCAAAGTTCTCTTTTCTAGATTTGCCTTTTAATGAAGGAAAATTGCTACCTTGGCGAGTTCGGATGGCGCCCATCCTTATTAACCTTAAGTACAGAGGACCATTATTTTGAAAATGCTCCCTGTCATGTGAATATTAGGATGACATACAGCTGGAGGGAAAGGAAGGGCTTTGGGAGGAGGGATTTCTCTTCCTCTCTCCTCTTCCTCCCCCATTCCCCGGAGCAAGACGAATCGCAGACCTGCTGCAGCTGTGTGTGTGCCCGGCTTGGGAAGATCAGGGTAAAACCTGGACCCTAAGCCTGCAGCTTTTACCCAATTCTAGCACCAGAACAACCAACTCCTCTTCTACCCGCAAAGGGCCCAAGGGGTGGTGGTCATTGTGTCATGGATGGTTTGGTCATTCTAGAATAGTCTCAAGATCACAGGGCACTTCACACCTCGATGCCATAAAGCTGATTTTTTTTTTTTGTTTTTATTGGAAGGTTCTAGAACTTTCCAGAGGGATTACCCCGCCCTCATGGTTCATCAAAAGAGGCCTCTTCTTATACCCTCTACTCCCTCCCACCGGCCAGCCGGCCCGCAATTCTCATTAGCTTCTCTGGGAAAGCCGTACATGAAAGAGTCCTTGTTTGATCATATCTATAATTAATTTGTATTTTGATAATAGGAGAGGAGGGACTTTTTTTTTAAACACGAGGTGATTTACCTTCTCATGATGATGGTGATGTTTCTCTTTTGAACTCCTGTGACCGCTTAATAAGTCAAGATGAAGCAGAGACAGCTTCTCCCCCCGCCCCCCTCCCATCTCTAGGAAGAGAGGCCTTCCTGCTCTCATGGAGACAAATTGCTTCCAATAATGACTTTGTGCGAAATTAGCCGGACGTAATTGAAAAACTTTATAGATGAGCAGCGTTGGGACTGCGGAGAATGGGTTTACACGGCCATTGGGACCTCCAGATGAGAGCTTTTCCAACTCTCCACAGGCCTGGGTGGTGGTGGTGGTGACATATTGATTTCTGGCTGGGCCTTGAACTCGGGGCCTGGATGCTTCCCGCCTCCCTCCCTTCCATTCCCTCCCCCCCTCCCCTCTACCGGAGATTTTTCACTGGAGGCTGGTGCTCTATCCCCTTCATGTCTGGATTTTGGCTGCTTTTAGTTGGAGGTAAAAAAGAGTTTCACAGACTTTCCCTCCCCGGGGTTGGCTTTGAACTTCTATCCTCAGAAATCTCAGTTTCCTGTGGAACCAGGATCCTAGGATGACAAAAACTACGGATACCTGCCCCCCCCCCAATAATAATCACTGTTATTTGTTTATTTTCCCCTTCTCCTGTGAACTGGTGAATAAAGCTTATCTCCAGGCTGAGAATGATACAACAGAAACAGAAATGCATACAGGAAGTATATATAGATATATTTTACTTGTTGTGGGGCTTGATCTCAGGGCCTGGGCGCTGTCCCTGAGCACTTCAGTTCAAGGCGAGCGCTCTACCCCTTGAGCCACAGCACCACTTCTGTTTTCATTTTTCTGTTTAGGTGGTACTGAGGAATTGAACCCCGGGTGAGTCTTCATGCATGCTAAGCAAGCACTCTACCACTAACCCACCTTCCCAGCCCCAGGCAGGCCCAACTTGAATAGCCAAGACAGTAAAACAAATTCCGGCCTTTTCTCCACGCAAAGGACAAGGATGGGATTTCGGTGAGGGCAGGAGATAGTTCAAGCTCATTCAGAAACCAGGGTCAACCGTGTCTCCTGTGTTTCTCGGACCTGGCTGTCTAGAAACTTCCTTTCCCCGCCTTTTAGCATTGCACATACCCTCCCAACTGGCCACGTTCAACCAGAAACACACCATGGAAAGGGCTAACATGAAAATCCAGCATCTCCTGGTAGCAGGAGACCAGGCTTACCCATACTCAGAGAAAGGCCTACCTGAAGCTCACTCTGGTTTGTTTTCTGACTGCCTGGGATGAGTAAGGGGCAAAAAGAGGCAGATTACAAATGAGATCAGACAGGCCAGGGTGTGGCTGCTTCCGGCATCCTTGCTAACTCAGGAGGCTGAGATCTGAGGATCATGGTTCCAGGCCAGCCCAGATGGGAATATCCGTGAGACTCTTATCTCCAATCAACCACCAAAAAGAAAAAGAAAGAAAGAAAAAGAAAAAGCTAGAAGTGGGGCTGTGGCTCCAGTGGTAGAGTGCCAGCTTGGAGCCAAAAAGCTTAGGCCCTGAGTTCAAGCCCCAGGACTGACATTAAAAAAAATAATCAAATAAAATAGTGTAGGGCTGGCGTAGGGCTCTACTTCCTGTGGCCATTTTCCTTCTGATCCTCTTGGAGCAGGCTGGGTGGGTGAATTGCACAAAATGTCTCCCACAGAGCCTTTGGCCCAGTGATTTATGCAAGCTTTGGAATCTCCTAGCCGGCCTCAGTTTCTCCCAGATCTAATAAGAAGGACCAGACAGGATGGCGGCTCACAGTCTGTGAAGAAGAGGAGGGGACGAAGGAACCCCATCTTTATGAATGGCTTTGAGAGTCTTCCTCTGAACCTCTCAGTTCACACATGGTTTTATTGGCAAATTATGGGGGGGGGGGACAAGGAGGCGGGGGAGACAGCCAACTAGGAAAATGTAATCATAATTCAAAGGCGCTAATGAGGTTATTATACGTGTAAATTTGACGCCTTGATCGTTTGTTTATGGAGTTGTTTCAGACCAGGCCATAGAGCATGCCTGTTCTGGCCCTGAGGTCTCTATGCAGGGGAAAACAACTACGTCTTCTGGTGGTATTTAAAAGCCTGTGGGCCCAGGAGGGTGGGGCATGAAGTGGAGGTGACTGAGCAGGTGTAAATTTGCTGAGTGCAGGGATGGGGGTCTCTTGGACTACAGAATAAGAAGAGCTGGTGGGAAGTTGTGGCTTTTCCCCGGTTCACAGGAGTCAGAATGACATATAAAGCTACTCTGAGCCAGGTGCCGGTGATCACACCTGTAATCCCAGCGACACAGGAAGTTGAGATCTGAGGATGGCAGTTGGAAGCCAGCCAGGACAGGACCAAAAAATCGGTGAGATTTTTAATCTCCGAATGGAGCACCCCCCCAAAAAAAAACCCCACAAGTGACATGGTGGCTCAAAGTGGTAGACCCCTAACCTTGAGCACAAAAGCTCAGGGACAGCATCTAGGCCCTGAGTTCAAGCCCCAGGACCGGCACACACACACACATACACACACAACCTAAGTTAGGTGCTGGTGTCTTATGCTGGTAATCCCAGCTACTCAGGAAACTGAGATCTGAGGATCGAGGCAGGAGTTGGGGGAATAATGTCCAAATGAGTCGTTGAGCCTTAAGTTGACTGACATCTTTCAGAGGGATAATACAACTGGATACCATAATATCTGCATCAACTAGAAATAGATGTTATTTTCTCAGTCCTGGGCTTGAACTCAGGGCCTGGGCACTGTCCCTGAGTTCTTTTGCTCAAGGCCGGTGCTCTACCAGTTGAGCCACAGCGCCACTTCTGGCTTTTTTGGTGGTTCATTGGAGATAAGAGTCTCACGGACTTTCCCGCCCAGGCCGGCCTTGAACCTCGATCCTCAGATCTCAACTTCCCGAGTAGCTGGGATTACAGGCGTCAGCCACCAGTGCCTGGTTTATCACCCGTCCTTCTTGACATGGATTTCTCTTGCTTTAGGATTTTGTGTCATCTACGGATTCAATCTGGAACCTCAGCCTCCCAACTTATTGGCCATGATTTTCTTCTGTGTTATACTTTTAGTCTGAGACCGGGCTGGCTTTGAGCACGTTGATCATCAGATCTCAGCCTCCCGAGCAGCTGGGATTACAGGCATGCGTCACTTGGCTCCAAATCATCGATCATCTTAATTCATCCCTTCCCTCACAGCCATTTTTATGGCTCCTCCCAGACTTTCTCTAGTAAGTCAGCTCCCTGTGGTATCTGTGCTCCAGACTGGTTTGATTTCCCTGCACTTCTTCTGGCCCTTATCAGAGTGATCATTATGTAGTTGGGTGGATAATTGCCTGATGATATTAATAGCCAGCATTTAACGAAAGCTTACTAACAACCCAGCCTATGGCAGGCATATTCTGGTTATTATTGTCATTTTATAGAGGAGGAAACAGAGGCTTTAGTTACCCAACTTATGCAAAGTTGCTCCACCTGTCCGAAGGAGTCAAGATTAGAACCCAAGCTGCCCTGCTCCCCAAGAATCTATCCAAGGAGCTTCTGGTACAGTGAACCCCCTCTCTTCATGGTGGGTTCCTCTGGAGGCCAATCTACCCATCAGGGAATAAAGGAAAGGTTGAGAGCTGGTGATTCCCACCTGTCATCCTAGGCTGAGGTCTGAGGATCGCAGTTCAAAGCCAGCCGGGGCAGGAAAATCTGTGAGACTCTGATCTCCTTATGAGCCCAGATCCAATGTGCCTCCTACCCCCTCCCCCCAATACCAGTTAGGTGCCGAAGGGATGAATAACTCTAGAAATGACAGCACCCCACAGCCCAGAGTGGGTGGTGGCAGATGTGTGGGTCTCCTTCTGTCTCTCTTTCCATCCATTGAACAAACTCATAATAGGCCCGTGGGCTTCTAGGAAGATGAGAGTCAGGGTTGTGGTCCAGGGTTGTGCTATTGATGGACGATGTGGCTAAGGGCCTGGATGGTGTAGGGTTGATTCGTTTCCATCACGTGAACTTGAACTTGACAACCTCCCCAGCCAGAGAGACTCACGGCCATGGAGATTTATGGACTGGGGCTGGGCTATGTCTGAGACACACTCAATCCAGCCCGGGGAACACTAATCACATCGGTTCCCAGCAGGGCTCCATGGAAGAGACCCGTGGGTCATTTGTGTTCCGAGGAAGAAATAGCATCGGCTTATTAGAGAGAGGGAAAACTTTAGCTTTCTTTTTCTCCTTTTTTTCCCCCTTTTTTCCTTCTCTCTCTCTCTACTTTCTTGCCTTTTCTTCCTTTCTCTCTCTCTCTCTTGGTCTTTTCCTTTTTGTCTTTTCTCTCTTTGTTCTTTCTATTTCTTTCATTCCTTTCATTCTTTTATCTCTCTTTCCTTCATTCTTTCTTTTCCTTTCTCCTTTCTCTTTCTCCCTTCCTTTCTCTTGCTTTCTTTACTTCTCTTTCTCTTTCTTTACTTCTTCCTTCCTTCCTCCCTCCCTCCCTCCCTCCCTTCCTTCCTTCTTTCTTTTCTTCTCTTTCTTTTTTTTTTGTCAGTGGTGGGGCTTGAACTCAGGGCCTGGGCGCTGTCCCTCAGCTCTTCAGCTCAAGGCTAGCGCTCTACCACTTGAACCACAGCGCTACTTCTGGTTTTCTGCTGGTTCATGGGAGGTAAAAGTCTCATGGACTTTCCTGTCCTGGCTGGCTTTGAACCTCAACCCTCAGATCTCAGCCTCCTGAGTAGCTAGGATTACAGGCCTGAGCTTTACACTCTTCTTTCTGAGGTTGCCGTGGTAGGCTCCCAAAGAGAACAGGAAAACATCGGGGAAGAACACTCCTGTTTCTCCATGTTGCTCCAAGACAGGGGACTCTGAGCTTTACTTGGAGTGAAGTCACTGCAGGGCTGGCGCTTGAATTATGGTTTGTTTTGTGTCCCCCAGAGTTCACTTGATGGGGACTCAGTTCCCATGTGCTCCAATCAAAGAGTGGGGGTATTGGGGGGCCAATCAGGTCCTGGGGGCCCTGCTCCTGGAAGGAATCGGGGCTGGTTTCCTAGAATGATTGAGTTCTTTCAAGAAGGCGTTGTTTGCTGGGCACTGGTGGCTCATCCTGGTTCATCCTAGCCACTCAGGAAGCTGAGATCTGAGAATCTTGGTTCAAAGCCAGCCTGAGGCCAGACCAATCTATGATGGACTCTTGATCGCTGACGAGCCAGCAAAAAGCTGGCACTGGGGGTGTGGTTCAGGTGGTAAAGCACCACATGACCATGCTAATGTGAGACCTGGAGTTCAAGCCCCCAGTAATGATCAGAGAAAGAGACAGAGACAGAGAGAGAGAGAGAGAGAGAGAGAGAGAGAGAGAGAGAGAGAGAGAGAGAGAGAGAGAAACTTTCAATCTGTAAGCTGGACCTCCAGTTTCTACAGTTGATCACTGACCATTGGTGACTCCACTTTTTCTATATTTGGTCTTGTTATAAGTCCTTTGAGTTTACCTGGTAAATTCGGAAGCCACATTCACTTTCTGGCTTCTTTTACACTACCATTATTATTATTATTATTATTATTATTATTTTTAACCTTCACTGGTCTCCCGGTGATGGTTGAAAGAGTTAATGGAACTTTCCAGAATGTTCTTAACCTGTTTTTAGCCCTAGAGGAATTTGACCTGATGCAATTCAAACTGTGCTATCTTTTTTTTTTTTCTTTTTTACGAGTGTGGATTTTTCTTTCTTTCTTTGTATTTATTCTTTCTTGTTTTTTTTGGGGTGCCTTTTCTTTCTGGTACAAATACCACATAGGTTGTTTAAAACATCAGAAGTTGCCGGGCGCTGGTGGCTCACGCCTGTAATCCTAGCTACTCAGGAGGCTGAGATCTGAGGATCGCGGTTCAAAGCCAGCCCGGGCAGGAGAGACCGTGAGACTCCTATCTCCAATAAACCACCAGAAAACCGGAAGTGGCGCTGTAGCTCAAGTGGTAGAGCGCTTGCCTTGAGCTGAAGAGCTGAGGGACAGCGCCCAGGCCCAGAGTTCAAGCCCCACGACCGACAAAAAAAAAAAAAAAAAAAAAAAAAAAACATCAGAAGTTATGCCACCACTTAAAATAACCTAACCAGTCTGTGTGTGTGTGTGTGTGTGTGTGTGTGTGTGTGTGTGAAGGGTGTGTGCATTTTTCTTCCATCTGCAAACATGCATTTTTATCGTGGCGATCATTGCTCACATGATGTTTTAGAAGGCGCTCTTTGCCCTGAATATTCTAGTAAAAGCATGTTTTTGTGATGTCATAATGTGGGTATCATTATACATGGTAAAGCCTGTGTATCGATGCCAAAGGAATGAATGCTTTTTCCCCCCATGTTAGGACATCATCAGCTATTTTGATGGCTTCTGATCTTTAAGAAAAAGATGTTAAAGCTGATTACAATGGAGCCATTTAGACTATCTTCATAGATAACTTACCAGTCAAATCATAGGAAAACAAGTATACCATTTGAAGGACATTGAAAAGCTTTCTCTCTCTCTCTCTTTCTTTCTTTCTTCCTTTCTTTCTTTCTTTCCTTCCTTCCTTCCTGCCTTTCTTTCTGTGCTCTACCACTTGAGCCACAACTCCACTTTCAGCTTTTTGCTGGTTCACTAGAGATCAGAGTCTCATGGACTTTCCTGCCCAGTCTGGCTTTGAACCTTAATCCTCAGATTTTAGCCTCCTGAGTAGCTAGAAATGACAGGTGTAAGCTACTGGTTCTGGGCTTAAGTAGCAGATCCTTATGCTCATTTGCACCTCTTCAAATGAGCTCAAATGTCAAGGTATTTCTCCTATACCTATTACACTTGGATATATATATATATATATATATATATATATATATATATATATATATATATATATATATATTTATCTCAAGGCCTGAGTTTTTTGTCTGAGCTGATTGGGTGTGCTATTCTATCCGAGTAGAGGTTGGTTTGTATCTTTTTTATCTAAGGAGCACATTGTAATAGTCTGTAACTTTCACTTCAGTGTCTTTGTGTTCCGTTTTGTTTTTTACTGTCTTCTTCTAATGACAGAACTAGAGGAGGGTTCAGGAACTCAAACCCCAACTCAATCACTGGTCATGGGGGCCAGTGACATAATCCTACAGTCTCAGCCTTCCATTAGCAGGGCCGAGACTCCAAAGGCATTGATTCTCTCCAGTCTGCTGCTTCTTTGGCTTTTTTTCCCCCCTTCTATTTGTTATTTTCTCTCCACAAGTCCTTACGAGAAGACGGTTATAGCTTTATGTGTTTACATAGTCAGCTCTGTCTGTCTTGTGTTGGGGTTTTATTTTATTTTATTTTATTTTTACTCTCTTCAAAGTTCCCAGCGAACCGTCTGGGCCGAGAGTTCTCAGGGCAAACAACTGATTAGAGCTTTTGGTGGGCCAAATGCATTCCAGATGGACAGAGCTCACGGAGAGAGCTTGGGTCTGGGACCAGCCTTGCAGCTCCTCCTATAATCTGGGCTTGGCTGCTGAGAGATTTCTCCAGAGCAGAAGGGGAAAATAAAATAAAATAAAAATGGACGGAATTACATAGCTCCTTATAGACCCGGCCGGTCCATGCCCTCAAATGAAAGTTAATATGCTTTCTCTCGCCATGGGCAAAAATGCCAAGAATGCTTTGGGAAGTCGGATCTCTTGGCGACTCCATTTTAATTATTGTCAGAAGGTGACCTATAATATGTCCTGGGAACATAGCTTCTCCCCCCCTCGCCCCCCCCAATCTTGTCCCGCCATGTGGCTGAGTTCTGGGACTCCCCAGAGCAGTCAGAGTGGGTAGGGAGATCTGTACCCCGCTTTGCTGGTCTCTCTCTTGATCTACCCACTGTGTGTTTGGGGCAAAGCTACTGGGGGGGTCGGGTGCCTCAGTTTTCCTACCTGTAAAATGGGACTGTTAACACTTATTGCATAAAAGTGTGTGTGTGTGTGTGTGTGTGTGTGTGTGTGTGTGTGTGTGTGTCCCAACTGGGCCTTGAACTTAGGGCTTTGAGCCCTGGCTTGCTTAGCTTTTTCGCTCAAGGCTGGTGCTCTACCATTTGAGCCACACACACAGCTCCATGCCTGGCTTTGGTTTTTCTGATTTATTCGAGGTAAGAGTCTCATGGACTTTTCTTGCTTGCTTGCTTTCTTGGCTTGGGCGCTGTCCCTCAGCTCTTCAGCTCGAGGCTGGCACTCTACCACTGGAGCCACAGTGCCACTCCAGCCTTTTCTGCTTATGTGGTGCTGAGGAATCGAACCCGGGGCCTCAGGCGTGCAAGGCAAGCGCTCTACCACTGGGCCACCTTCCCAGCCTACTCGTGGACTTTTCTATCCGGGCTCTCATCGAATCGTGAGCCTCAGCTTCCGGAGTGGCTGGGATTACAGGTGTGTGCCACAGGGTCTGGTTAGGATAGAACCTTCTGGCGCCATGCAGAAATCACTATTTCTGCAGATTCTTCTTTTTTTTCTTGGGACTCCCAGAGCCTCAGAGCCAGAGCCTCATCTTCATCTCTTTATCCTGAACACCCGGCCTCCAGAAGCTCCTCAGCTCCCCCTTAAATAGAAAGAATCCCAACATTTCTTTGGTTTTTAGTTAACAGAGCATTTTTCTGAGTCATTTGAGTTGCAAGAAAAATAGTTCACATGCCAGCACTGATATAGATTGGGATGTGTGAATTTAGGCAGGTGGGTGATATCTTAACTTATTATTATTGTCAGTAATGGGACTTGAACTCTGGGCCTGGGCGCTGTCCCTCAGCTCTTCAGCTCAAGGCGAGCGCTCTACCACTTGAGCCACAGCGCCACTTCTGGTTTTTGAGTGATTAATTGGAGATAAGAGTCTTAGGACTTTCCTGCCCAGGCTGGCTTTGAACTGAGATCCTCAGGCCTAAGCCTCCTGAGTAGCTAGGATTGCAGGAATGAGCATCATCATCATCATCATCATCATTATTATTGGTGTTGGATATTGAATGCAGAAAGACATCCCATTACTAAATACCACCCCGGCCTAACCCTCTTCACTTGCACAATGGAATAATTCCATCACTGCCATGCAATTTCTGGGTATTGGAAAAGGAGATATGAGGCTCACCCCTGTCATCCTAGCTACGCAGGAGGCTGAGATCAGAAGACCCAGGTTCGAAGTCAGCCTGGGCAGATAGATCAGAGAGAGACACTAGCTCCAGTTAATCTGCAAAAAGCTACAAACTAGGGCCGTGGCTCCAAATGTAGAGTGTGCCAGCTCTCAGCAACAAAGCTCAGGGATGGTGTGCTCAGGCTCTGAGTTCGAGTCTCAATACCAGCAAGCATGCATATGCATATGTGTGCATGTGCACACACACACACAGTATCACCAGTCGAAGTTATTTTAGATGTTAACAGCCTGTTTGGAAATTCATTTGGAAGGGGCATGAGAGAGGTTGGGAAGGAACTGAGCATGGTTCTTGCTGAGTGGTAAGAGGTAAGTAATGGGTAATGGTGGACTTGATGAGGACTTAGAATGTTGGACAGAAAATTCTAGAAATGGACCATGACTTCTAAGTTCCTGGCTTATGATACAAAGTCCATGATCAGGAAGGCCCCAGCAGGTGCGTAAGACATGGATTGAATCTGTGAAAGATATGGAGATGCTGGTATTTGAGAAGCTGGGGGGGGGGAAGAGAGAGAGAGAGAGAGAGAGAGAGAGAGAGAGAGAGAGAGAGAGAGAGAGAGAGAGAGAGAGAGAGAGAGAGAGAGAGAGAGAGAGTGAGAGAGAGTGTACTGGGACTTGAACCCAGGATCTGAGCACTGCTTTTTCACTGGAGTTTGGCTCTCTACCACTTGAGCCACGCCTCCACTTCTGTTTTTTTTTTTGCTGCTACATTGGAGATAAGATTCCTACGGACTCATCTCCCAGGCTGGCTTTGAACCGTGATCCTCAGATCTCAGCCTCCTGAGTGGCTAGGATGACAGGTGTGAGCCACTGGTGCCTGGCACAACAAATGTTCTATACATGTAGAGAAAAACTAGACACTTCCTTCTATTACTCTTGCTTCTCTTTCTTTCGATGACATCCAATGGAAGAAGTATGTGTGTATGTGTTTGCTTTTTAACTCCACTTCGATAATGCACCTGCGTTATTCTCCTTTCCAAACAGGAGACTGCTTTCTGACGACAAACATACTAGACTATTCACATAAAAAAATTCTACACATACAACAACAACTGAGTTAGCATGTAACATACACACACACACATGCACACATTTATCGGGCATGGTGGTGCATGCCTGTAATCCCAACCTTCAGGAGACTGGGATTAGACTAAAAAACTAAAAGACCGAGGGTACTTTGAGCAAGAATATAATGAATCTCTGCTTCAAGAAACTAAAACCAAAGAAAAAAAACGATATCAATGTTTATCTATATAAAATATAAGTATGTATTACAAGCCAGGCTCTTAAAATATATACAGTTATAAAATTTATATTTATTTATTTATTTTATTTATTTTTTGGGGGGGGTCCAGTCATGGGGCCTGAACTCTGGGCCTGGGTGCTGTCCCTCAGCTCTTCAGCTCAAGGCTAGCGCTCTACCACTTGAGCCACAGCGCCACTTCCAGCTTTTTTCTTTTTGCTTATGTGGTGCTGAGGAATCGAACCCAGGGCCTCAGGCATGCAAGACAAGCGCTCTACCACTGAGCCACCTTCCCAGCCCCCTAAAATTTATATTTATATAAATATAAAATGTAAGGGATATTAATGGTAGATTTAAGTTTATGCAAATATAAAGGTATACACATTTCACACACTCTACTTATAATGGACCTGGGTCTGATTGTATCAAGCTCCAAAATGTACGATCGAAAGCCAGATGATTAAAAAGGAAGAATGTAGGAACAGCATAAACAGCATTTAGCAAGGTGAAATTCTTCTGTGTCCCACACCCAATGCAGAAGGAATGAGAAAAACAGAAGATATCCAGGCTGCACACAGGAACAATTCTTTCCTGACAACTACATAAACCCCAAATTAAAGCTTGCTTCCTCCTTTGCTCAGAAGGAACCCATTGTCCCCAGGACCCAGAATTGTCATCAGCCATGCAAACCCTCTCTTATCATGAGGTCTGATTTGCCCTCCTTCTCCAGCCCTTCCCTCCTCACCCCTTTTCCTTGGTGCTAGTCCTGGGGCTTGAACTCAGAGCCTGGGTGCTGTCCCCGACTTTTCTTTTTACTTGAGGCTAGTGCTCTACCACATGAGCCACAGCTCTACTTCCGGCTTTTTGGTGGTTCATTGGAGATCAGAGTCTCATGGACTTTTCTGTCCAGGCTGGCTTTGAACCCTGATC
Organism: Dipodomys merriami; assembly: GCF_024711535.1. Taxonomy (NCBI): domain Eukaryota; kingdom Metazoa; phylum Chordata; class Mammalia; order Rodentia; family Heteromyidae; genus Dipodomys; species Dipodomys merriami. Next base: position 142,060 of record NW_027202665.1, read on the forward strand.
CTCAGAGCTCAGCCTCCTGAGTAGCGAGGATGACGGGTGTGAGCCCCTGTCAGTGTCACTCAGCTAGAATTCTTAAAGAGATCATGGGACCAAAAGTAAGAAAGAAAGCTGAGAAATTTTTATACAGATCTAACAATTCTTCCTCAGGCTACAATGATGTCAACTTGAAAGTGCTTGGTGTCAAATAAGCGTCTTAAAGCTCCTCGGTTCTTCTGTGAGTGCATGAATACACACACACACACACACACACACACTCAGAATAAGTAAAAATCCTCACTGTGAGCCAGGCGCCAGTAGCTCCCACCTGTCATCCTAGCTACTCAGGAGGAGGCTGAGATCTGAGGATGGTGGTTCAAAGCCAGTCTGGACAGGAAAGTCTGTGAGACTCTTCGTGTCCAGTGCAGCACCAAAAAGCTGTGACTCAAGTGGTAGAGCACCGAACTTGAGTTGAAAAAGCTAAGCAACGGCACTCAGGTTATGAGTTCAAGCCCCAGTACCGGTACAACCAACTAGAACCAATGAATGCATGCATGCATAAATACACAATTGAGTAGATGAACAAATAAGTGAATGCGCGTATGAACAAATGAGTGCGTAACTGAATGTGTGTGAACGAATGTCTGCCCTGCATGAATGAGTGCATAAGCACATGAACAAGTGAATGAGCCGACAAAGGAATGCATGTGTGAACGAATGAATGCATGAACAAGTGAATGAGTTTATGACTGGGTCTGTGGGAACCAAGGCCTGTGTGAATGAATGCGTGCATGGATGCCTGAACTAATGCATGAACGAGTGAATTCAGCGTGTGAACAAATGCATATGGGAATGAATGTGTGAACTAAGGTGTGAACAAGCGAATGAACGTACGAATGGGTTTGTGCGTGAACGAATGCGCGTGTGAATGAATGTGTGAATGAATGCATGAATGAGTGAATGAAGTTAGTGCCTGAACTAGTTGACTCATTAATTGGCTGTCGCTCTACCAACTGAGCCCCGCCCAGACAGAACTGCTCACAGGTGATAGGCAAATCAGGAGAAGTGGGGAGCGTGGGGATAGGGAAAGATTCAGGGGGGATGCCAGGGAGGGACCCCTCAGTCTGCTATGAGAGAAGGTAGTTGGGCTGGTCCATTTCTTCCCACCCCCTTTTTAAATTTAAAAAAAATTTTTTTTGGCCAGTACTGGGACTTGAACTCAGAACCTGGGCGCGGTCCCTTAGTCTTTTCCCCCTTTCAATGCGGACATCTCTATTCGAGTCCAAACTCTTCCTTCTGGCTTTTGGCTGGTCAATTGGAGAGTCTCACGGACTTTCTTGCCTGGGGTTGGCTTTGGAACCGTGATCCTCCTATCTCAGCCTCCCGAGTAGCTGGGATTACAGGCGTGATCCACTACACCCAGCTTTCATTTCTCTTTTGTAAACCGAATGTTGCATTGGGCCAGCACAAGGAAATCCCCTCCTATATAAGGTTCCTGCAGTTCTGAGCAATTTGTCTTCCCTCCCCATTCCCTCTGGGATGGAGACCCCTTAACTGCGAGGGCCTGGGTCAGATTCTAACCCCGTCCATCAGCTCTGAAGCCAGAATCCAGGTTCTTAAATCCTCATTCTCTGTGACCCTTCCACTGGCAGCCTGACATTTTCTCTTTAGCTTCAGCACCAGTCCCAGAGGGCACCCGCATGACTCATCCCTCCAATTACCCTTTTTGGAGAGTCTGCAAACCTTTGCATGAACTTTGGGCCAGATTAAACTGACATTTTCTTGATGGGTTTTTTTGAGCTGGGTGGGGTTGGAAATCGTTGCTGGGAATCTGTACACAGAAGCAAGAAGCTGCATGCGTGTGTGCTGTGTGTGTGTGTGTGTGTGTGTGTGTGTGTGTGTGTGTGTGTGTGTGTGTGCACGCATGCGCACTGAACCCCGCTAAGAGGAAGGCTGCGTTGCACAGATCCTTGCCAAAAATGGGGTTCCTTGGTGGGCGCCGGTGGCTCACGCCTGTCATCCTAGCTTCTCAGGAGGCTGAGATCTGAGGGATCGCGGTTCAAAGCCGGGCCCAGGTAGGAATGTCCATGAGACTCTTCTTCTGTCTGGTGAATCACCAAAGAGCTGGAAGTGGATCTGTGGTTCAAGTGGTAGAGCACCAGCCTTGAACAAAAGAGGCTCAGTCCATTTTCACAAGCACATTTTATTCCCCCCCCCAAATAGAGCGATAGCACCCTTGTATTTCCAATCTTCGTTTTTCTTTCTTTGCCAGTGCTGGGGCTTGAACTCAGGGCCTGGGCACTGTCCCTGCTCAAAGCCAGGACACTACCCCTTGAGCCACAGCACCACTTCTGGCTTTTTCTGTGTCTGTGGTGCTGAGGAATCGAACCCAGGGCTTCATGCACGCTAGGCGAGCACTTTACCACTGAGCCATCTTTCCAGCAAGTACTGAGAGAGAAACTCACAGATTAAGGCAAAGAAAAAATACATCAGGTGAGGGGGGCTGGAGGGGGGGAGGATGTTGGCCAGTTCGTAAAATGTCCAAGAAGCCGGACTTGGGAAACTGAGCTAAGCTCTGGACATCCAGGAAGCCAGACAGCTTGAGAGCCTCATGAGTGATGGGAAAAGAATAGGCTACACGTGTTTCTAGAATGTTCCTTGCTCCTTCTCATTTGCTTTGTAACTCCAAGCCAGAGAGAGACAGAGAGCCGGAACTATAAGGTGACACCGCATACCTGGTTGGCTCCTTCGGATGAGAACTGTGTTGTAACCACACTTAGCAGGTGGATCCATGGGAAAGTCATTCCGCTCCGTGTCCCTTAGCTTTTTGTCGGTCGTGGGGCTTGAACTCAGGGCCTGGGTGCTGTCCCTGAGCTCTTCAACTCAAGGCGAGCGCTCTACCCCTTGAGCCACAGCACCACTTCTGGTTTTCTGGTGGTTCATTGGAGATCAGAGTCTCACGGAGTTACCTGCCCGGGCTGGCTTTGAACTGGGATCCTCAGATCTCAGCCTCCTGAGTAGCTAGGATGGCAGGCGTGAGCCACCAGCACCTGGCTCTCTTAGCTTTTCATTGAGGCCAGGCCCTGGGTTCAGTGCCAGGGGAAGTAAACCAGATTGGAGTAGGGAGTCATGGAGGAGCTCAGGTTGGGAACTAGAAGATTCATTAAGGCCATTTCCTGCCCCATCAGAGGGGAAATCTCTAGAATGGGAAGTGAGACACAGAAGTGGGACAGCCAGCCACAGGGTGTGAGGGGGGTGCAGAGGGGGCTTCTCCCCTCTGGCCCCAGCAGCCCCCCAAAACACAGGAAATCACAGCCCTAGTCACAGAAAGCCTCCATCCAAATGGAATGCTTGGAACCAGATTACCCACAGGAGGCTTGTGGGGGGGGGGAGGGGAAGAAGGAGGGGGGAAGGAGGGAGGGAGGGGGTGCGGCAATGGACAAACAGCCCAGAATCGATCCAGGGTGAGGGCCTGTCTCTTGCCTTCCTTCCTAGAAGAAGTTAAGTGAATGCCAACCTAGATGAATGAATGAGGATAAAGAGGAAGGAGAGAGAGAATGAGAAGACAAGTCGTCTTGTTCATCCTTGAGGGCCAACCAAGCCTACCTGCCGTCCGTCCATCCGCCTTGTAGACAAGAAACGAAGCCCAGCCCAGCCCGTCGGATTCCATCAGGGAGATAAAATGCCAGAGCTGGGTTTTTCCTGGGCTTCTGGCTCGCACCCCTCCCTCACCAATTCTTACTCTCCCCCCCACCCCCCTCCCCACCCCTCCCCACCCCCCTCCCTTTAGCAATTGGGGCCTTCAAAGTGGCCGGCTGGCTCCAGATCTGTAGATAATCAGGAACTGAAATCCTACCCTGGAAAGGAGCTGATAAACTCCAGATGGACTTTCCCTACCCTAGATTAGGTGGCCGGCTGGGCTGTCCTGAGCTTTTCCTCTCTCTCCTTCACCAGAGTTCAGGAAACCATCATGGCGCCCGTAGAAGAAACAGACACACACTATTTCTACCAGAGGTGGGGAAGGTGCGGGTCCTGGGGTTTGAACTCAGAGGCCTGGGTGCTGTCCCTGAACTCTCTTGTGCTCCAAGTTAGTACTACTTGAACCACAGCCCCACTTCTGCCCAGGTGGAGCCTTGGATGGCGATCCTCCGGCCTCAGCCTCCAGAGTAGCTGTCAAGACAGGCCACACGCCCCCCCCCCCCGGGTTAGGAAATCTTTTTGATTTCTTCAGGGATGAGGTAAAAGAGTCAGAGCAACCCAGCAACCTATCTGATCTGATCCACCTAGCTTGGAGCTCTGGGCTCCAAGGAAGTTGGGGTGTGGATGCTGAGGGAGGGGGGAGAGAGAGAGAGAGAGCAAAATCTCTGGACCCACCTTGAACAGGGGTGGGCCGGGGGGCCCCCCTCCTCCTCCTCTCCCTCCCCTCCCCCCCCCCCCAGGGCAGGACCTTTGACTTAGCATGGTTCCCTTTTTATTTTTTATTACCTAACTCTATCTGTACCTTTCTTAAGCCCATTAAGTAAATCCACGCAGATTTAAGACCCAACCCTACCTCCTTCTAAGAGGATTTAGGGTATTTTCAGATTAAAATCAGGAACAAATAAGACTTTTTTCTTTCTTTCTTTCTTTCTTTCTTTTTTGAGGAGCCTCTGAGACCATGGGCTTGACACAGTCCAGTGTGGGCTTGGCGTCTTTGGAAAGCAGCTGGGACCCCGTGGCCACCGTGAAAGTGGAGTTTCTTCCCCTTGGCAATCACTTCTTGCTTCCATTTATAGTCGCAAATGTAGACAAAAAGCACAGCTGAAAGAATTCTCTAGAAGGTTCTAGAATATTCTACCACGAATAGGGGCAGGGTAAATACATGACCAGCTATCAGAAAAAAGAAAGTGGCGTGGGCTGGGATAAAACAGTAGGCACGGATGCTCCTCTCTCTTTCTCTGTCTGTCTGTCTGTCTGTCTGTCTGTCTCTCTCTGTATGAGATTTTCACAGAGGTATGTGTGTGTGTGTACAAAACATAGCTCCAAACAGAGAGGGAGACTGGATGTTTGGGGTACAGAGGGGAAGAGAAGACTCATCTGTCAATATATTTGAAAAGCTGAACTTGGGCACCTGTAGTGCACACCTGTAAGCCCAGGATTGTGGCTCCAAGTGGTAGAGCGTTTGCCTTGAACAGAAAAGCTCAGGGAAAAAAAAATGCCCAGGTCCCCCCAAGCTCCAATTAAAAAAACACCGCTCATATGCTTGTGTGACATTCATCATAAAACAGAACAGCATGCTGCCTGCTCAGAACACCAATTAAGTATTTAAATACTCTGTGTGGATTAAGTGCAGGTGCTCTGGTACTCGGCCCTGAGCAGCGTTTTGCATACTTAGGCCACTGTAGTCTTTGGCTGTGTGTTGCTGAACCCAAGCGGCCAGGGGTAAGCAGGCTGGGCCACATAGCTTGCATTTTCTAAGCTCTCTCCTTTGGTTTACAGAGATAACATTTCTCCTGACCTGACAAGCGATTAGCAGCTGTCTGCTTGTTCAACCAACCTCAGAACTCCAGAATATTTGAGATGGAAACGCAGCCCCGGGTGTAGATGTCCTGGCCTGTTACCTTGGATGGGAATAAGAATGAGCCTGTTTGTGTTTCTACTTTTAGAAGGGAGAAGAGATTTATTTAGAGGTAAGGAGAGACCATTGGAGCTCAGACACCAGAGCTTGCTTGAGTGGTTTCTGCATGAATCTGCATTGAGTTACATGGTGGTTTAAAAATAATAATTATTATTATAATTATTATTATTCTTGTGTTCGTCCTGGGAGCTTGAACTTGGGGCCTAAGCGCTGTCCCTGAACTCTTCAGCTCAAGGTGAGCACTCTACCACTTGAGTCACTGCACCACTTCCGGTTTTCTAGTGGTTTATTGGAGATCAGAGTCTCATGGACTTTCCTGCCCTGGTTGGCTTTGAACCACGATCCTCAGATCTCAGCCTCCTGAGTAGCTAGGATGACAGGCGTGAGCTACTAGCACCTGGCCTATTTTTCTTTCTCTCTCTCTCTCTCTCTCTCTCTCTCTCTCTCTCTCTCTCTCTCTCTCTCTCTCTCTCTCTCTTTCTTGTTTTAAAGATATTAGCTGGGAGCTCAAGTTTGGAAAACTTGGTGGGTTTTAGGATTGGGGCTTTTATTTTTCTTTTCTGGAAAGATGGTTCAATCTCTGAATCTATCGCTCAAAGTCAGCTACTAAAAAGAAACAAACAAACAAAAATCAATTGCAAATCCCGTTGCCAAAGCATAGGCAGCCCATGATGCCACGCGGTAATTCTGGGGCCAGGGGGTCTCTGGCAGGCTGCAGGTATGGCTGCTCTCAGGGCAGGCTAGCTGCTTCTCGGCTTCCCTGAGTTCAGATGTATTTCCTTCCTTGGCTCGCTTTCCCTGTGAATCTCCCCTGGCATGGAGGCAGAGGTCTTATGCAATGGCTTTGGAGAGCAGCCCGGCTTTGATCTGCAGCTGTGCCAGGGCTTGTTGGCTCTGTGACCTCACACACACATTACCAAAGCTGCTTCTGTTGCTCCCCCGTCCCTGCCTGTTCCCTGGTGCCAATCACCGCAGCTTTCTGTCCGTGGACCCCCGCTGGTCCACCACCGCTGCCGGCCCACCCAGCGTGGACGGGAGACATTGGGGAAAGCCAGTGCCCTGCTGCTGAGCGTGGACAGATGCGTCCAGGCCAACAGCTTCCAACCAATGATTTTGGCGGTGATTTATGTAGCACTGACATCTGCACAGGCACTAAAAGTCAACTGGAGGTGAAGAGCACATTGTGTGTGGGTTACATGTAGAATTATATAGATATGTATCCACATACATGACATCTATGATATATAAAACATACATAATACATATAGATCATATGCCAAATATATGATGTATATGCTATATCACATATCTTCACTATATGATGTATGTCATATATAACATATATCATACACATCATACATATGGTATGTGATATACATGATAGATATGTCTTATATACAAAATACTATATATATGCACTATGTATCATGCATGTAATACATGATTGATCACATGATGATATATGTCATATATAGTATTACAATATAGAGTGCATCGCATATCACATCACGTGACATATATCACATAATGATATACATCATATTTATTTTATAAACCATATGTATCATATGACAGATCACATTTATGACAGATATATCACATGTACAGCATATCACATGTGATATATCATATATATTGCATATATGTATATACTATATGTAACATGATATGTATCATGATGGTGTATATCATATATATAGATCACATTCCTATACCATATATATCACATCATATATATGCTATATCATATGTATTACATGCATGATATGTCACATATATTATATCATATATATCTCATGGATGATATATGCTCTGATATATCACATGTATGATATGGTATATATCATCATGATATATATCACATATATGATATACATCATATACTATTTTATGAGATATACAATATATATGTTATATGTGATATATATCTTTTTTTGGGGGGGGTTCTGGTCGTGGGGCCTGAACTCTGGGCCTGGGCGCTGTCCCTCAGCTCTTCAGCTCAAGGCTAGCGCTCTACCACTTGAGCCACAGAGCCACTTCTGGGTTTTTTCTTTTTGCTTATGTGGTGCTGAGGAATCGAACCCAGGGCCTCAGGCATGCAAGGCAAGCGCTCTACCACTGAGCCACCTTCCCAGCCCTTGTGATATATATCTTATATATACGTTATATATTCTGTATATTATATTATATGTTATATATATACATATATATAAAATATGGTGCCAGTCCCGGGTTTTGAACCCAATGCCTAGGAATTGTCCTTGAGCTTTTTTGCTTAAGGCTAATGCTCTACTACTTGATCTACAGCTCCATTTCCTTTTGTCTGTTTTGTTTCTTGTTTATGGGAGATAAGAGTTTCATGGACTTTCCTGCCCACGCTGGCCTCGAACCGCAGTCCTCAGATCTCAGCCTGCTCAGTGGCTAGGCTGACAGGCGTGAGCCACTGGCTCTTGGCTAGCAGGCTATTTCTTCTTGTCTTTTATTTTTGGCTGTGGGACATAACGGCTTTCATGATGACATGGGCCCACCAGTGTCTGACGTACTTTGGTTTGACCTGCCCTCCTTGTCTGTCGCCCCTGGTCTGCTACTTTGTAGAGGGACTTGAGCGTGTGTAGGTTTTGGTGCTGGCTGGGACATCTCTCGCTGCTGTGATGGATGATGAGACACAGCTCAAGTGGTGTCTAGGAGCTGGAAATGAAAGTCTGTAGAGAGGGACCCAGTCTGGCTCTGGATTGTAGGGTGATTCATGAAGGACTTACTTCTTCCCTCAAGCTCCCTGGAAAATGTCTTCGATTCGTGAGTACAGACACTGCAAGCTCTTGGAAGGGTAAATTCTTCCCACTCGTGCTTCAAAAGTTCACACAGGTGGACCATTAAGTCTAGAAATAGCCAAGAATAGTCTAGAAAAACAACCAGGCGCTGGGGGCTCATCCCAGCTATTCAGGAGGCTGAGATCTGAGGATCATGATTGGAAGCCAGCCCGGGCAGGAAAGTCCATGAGACTCTTCTCTCCAATGACCCACTCAAAAACCAGAAGTAGTGCTGTGGCTCAAGTGGTAGAGCGCTCGCCTTGAGCTGAAGAGCTGAGGGACAGCGCTCAGGCCCTGAGTTCAAGTCCTAAGATTGGCCTAAAAACTATAAAGCAAAACAAATGGAGGGCAGGGAGGTCTCTGAAGACCAGGCCTTCAGAAGGATCTTGGATTTTTTTGGCCCTCTTTTGGGGTGTGCTGATATGGGGATTTGAACTCAGGACTTTGCACTTTGTCCCTCGAGCCACAGCTCCATTTGTCAGGTGTGTGTGTGTGTGTGAGTGTGTGTGTGTGTGTGTGTGTGTGTGTGTGTGTGTGTGTGTGTGTGTGTGTGTGTGTGTTCATTGGAAACATGAATCCTTAGGACGTTCCTGACCAAGCTGGTGTGGAACTGTCATCCTCAGATCTCAGCCTCCCGAGTAGCTGGGAAGATAGGGGTGAGCCTCCCCTTTGCTCTGCTGATTCTCGGCCCTTTCTCAGATGAAGCGATGCAGCCCGAGCTCCAGCTCCAGAAGACCCATCTGGAAAGGCAGGCTCCCTAGAGGTAGCTGGAACCACGCTCAGGCTAGAGCGACTCAGCCCAGAGCCAGATTGCCTCCTCCCCGGCTTCCACCTTGGCTTTGATGTCTTGATTTTCCAGTCTTGGTACCCTGTGAGGTCAGAGAACCAGGCTTTCCCCCCAGTTCAGCTCCTGGCAGAGGAACCTGAGAGCTTCAAAGGCAGAAAATTGCCTTAGGATGGCTGTGGCCGGCGCCTCACCAGCGTGAACCCCAGAGAGAACAGAAGATAAAATGGTTAAGCTTTACCTACAAGGAATGGGCCACCTAGCCCTGCATTTTCACACATGTAGGGCTTGAACCTGGGCCTGAGGTCGGGGGCGGGGAGGGGGCTATATCTCCCCCAAACGGAGTCAGAACCTTGTTTCTTCACCTGCTCATTCTGACTAAAATGAGAGTGTCTACCCCTGCTTTCCCCCAGCCCCCCCCCCCCCCAAAGCCTGCTGAGCCCAGAGGCCTTTCCTTTTGCTGGTTGTTCTGATCCTTGAACTCAGGACCTGGGCATTGTCACTTAGATCTTTCACTCAAAGCGGGTGCTCTATCACCTGAGCCACAGGCTCTGCATCTGGTTTGTGGTGGTTGTTGCTGCTGGATTGGAGGGGAGAGAGTCTCAGAGACTTCCCTGCCGGAGCTGGGTTCCACCCATGATCCTCAGATCTCAGCCTCCTGAGTAGTAGTAGCGAGGAGTCCCAGGATCCTGGATCCTTTGGGTTTTCTCAGCCTTCCCTGGCCTAAGCCCCGAAGCAACTTGATTTGACCTGCTAGGAGCTGGTGGATTGTATGAGGCTCGAAGGGCAGGCAGCCAAAGGCTGATAAATCTCTTCCCCTTGGGAGGTGCCGGGCAGCGCCCCAGCAAAGGGAAGTGATCTGTGGGTGACCTGCTAATGATTTATTGCCCGGTCTCGAGGCCTAGCATCACCGGCACCAGCCATAGTTGGGGCTGTCTGGGGGAAAATCTTTCCCAGTGGGCATTGGGGAGGACCAGGGAGGGCAGGAGGCTTTGAGCCATTAAGTCCATGGGTCTGGCTGTCCAGGCTGCCATCTTGATTGTTTGTTTGGGTTTTTCAAAGTTGACCCAGGCCATGGAGCAGGAGGAGGGAGGGGTCTAAGAAGCAGCACAGAGGAGGTTTAGATGGTTGGGGGGCTCGGTGGCACCAAATTTGGGGGTCTGCTTGGTGCTGTTAGAAGACCTGGAGGTTCGCAGCTAAGCGAATCCATCAAGAGGAGAAGATGGTCTGGCTAGCCACTAATCTTGGAGAGCTAACCTGTTCTTTCCTTTTCTTCTTGCTTTTCCTTCCTTCCTTCCTTCCTTCCTTCCTTCCTTCCTTCCTTCCCTCCCTCCTTCCTTCCTTCCCTCCTACCTTTCTTCTTCCTCCTCCTCCTCTCCTTCCTTCCTTCCTTCCTTCCTTCCTTCCTTCCTTCCTTCCTTCCTTCCT
>NW_027202665.1:157500-180702 GCF_024711535.1 Dipodomys merriami
GCATAGATAGATAGATTGATAGGTAGATAAATAGATAGATTGATAGGTAGGTAGATAGATAGGTAGGTAGATAGATTGATAGGTAGATAGATAGATAGATTGATAGGTAGGTAGGTAGATAGATAGATAGATAGATAGATAGATAGATAGATAGATAGATAGATAGATAGATAGATAGATAGATCAATAGATAAAAAGTGATAGCTCTAAGGTATCTATAAAGATAAATATTATTATTAGTTTCAACTAAGATAAAAAAAGTGAGACATGGTTCTAAAGGATATAGATGAAGAGCGGTAAAGCTGTTTTCTCTTTCAACAGGCTAATTACTTTTAAGCTTGTCTAGAGCTAGAATTCATGGGGCTTTCATTGGGGGCAAATTGGTCACGCTAATTATTTTTGGAGTCTATTTTACAGCAATGACTTGGTGAATCTATGGGTATTTTTATTCCTACTCAGTTTCATTTCCCATAGTTTTTCCTTTTTTTTTTTTTTTTTTGGTCAGTCGTGGGGCTTGAACTCTGGGCCTGGGCGTTGTCCCTCAGCTCTTCAGCTCAAGGCGAGCGCTCTACCACTTGAGCCACAGCGCCACTTCCGGTTTTCTGGTGGTTCATTGAAGATAAGGGTTTCATAGCCTTTCCTGCCCCGGCTGGCTTTGAACCGCAATCCTTAGATTTCAGCCTCCTGAATCACTGGGATGGCCCAGAGTTCAAGCCCAGGACCGACAGAAAAAAAAGCTCAGGGACAGTGCTCAGGCCCAGAGTTCAAGCCCAGGACCTGTAGAAAAAGAAAAGAAAGGAAAAGAAATCTCCATGGAGTCAGATCCAACACCTATTAATTCAATGGCTCATTTTATGTTACTTTTAAAGCTCTTTCCTGCATCCCAACATGCACATATTTAGAAGCCAGTTTTAGCCACAGATATTAAAAGTCTTTTGTTTTGTTTTGCTTTGAAGTTCATTTCTCCATACTGGCTTTGTCAGGATAAAGAATCCATTTTCTCATTTGTGGGTAAGGTTATATATAGGTCAAATTGTTTGCAATAAAAGCAATTGAGGATTCACTCATTAAAATTAGCTAATTAAAATTAATTCCTGAGCGGGGCTGGGAAGGTGGCTCAGTGGTAGAGTGCTTGCCTTGCATGCATGAGGCCCTGGGTTCCATTCCTCAGCACCACATAAGCAAAAAGAAAAAAGCCGGGAAGTGGTGCTGTGTGGCTCAAGTGGTAGAGCGCTAGCCTTGAGCTGAAGAGCTGAGGGACAGCGCCCAGGCCCAGAGTTCAAGCCCTACGACCCAGACCAAAAAAAATAATTTAAAAAATCCCTGAGTTACTTCAGCTCAGAGTTTCAACAAATCCAAGACTTTTTGTTGTTGCTGCTGCTGTAGATGTATGTATGTGTGTGTTTTTTTAAATCAATCTTAAACCCAAGGGGGTTTTCAATCCATTCTAAGCTCATTTTAAGATGCTTACAGTGTTTATTGATAACAATCACCCCTCTACCTTTCTCCCTTTGCCCCTCATCTGCCTTAACTGATCTGATCAAATTCACCTATCCTGAGTACTCTGTGTGTGTGTGTGTGTGTGTGCGCGCACTACGCGCCAGTCCTGGGGTTGAACTCACGGCCAGGTACCTGTCCTGTGGCTTTTTTTACTCAAGGCTGGCTCTCTACCACTTGAGCCACAGCTGCATTTTTTGGTTTGTGCAGGATAATCGAAGATCATTTGCACCACGATTCTCATATCTCAGCCTCCCAAAGTGGCTGGGATTACAGCAGTGAGTCACTGATGACCACCTGGGTCGTCGTCGTCTTCTTCTTTCTTCTTCTTCTTCTTTCTTCTTCTTCTTCTTCTTCTTCTTCTTCTTCTTCTTCTTATCTTCTTCTTCTTCTTCTTCTTCTTCTTCTTCTTCTTCTTCTTCTTCTTCTTCTTCTTCTTCTTCTTCTCTTCTTCCCTCCTCCTCCTCTTCCTCTCCTCCTCCTCTCCTCCTCCTCCCTCCTCCTCCTCCTCCTCCTCCTCCTCCTCCCTCCTCCTCCTCCTCCTCCTCCATCCTCCTCCTCTCCTCCTCCTTTCTCAAATGTACATCTCAGCCCTCAGTCAGGGCATAGATGGACTAATTCCTTCCTCCTCCTCGACCACCACATGCAGAAGCAGTGGAAATGGGCTGGCGTGGGGTTCTTTATCATAGTTGATGAGGCTTCTGCAGCCTGATTGGTGGACACAAGCCGCTCTGGAAATAGATTTATTAGCATCAAATATTATTTAGGACGAACAAGTTTATGTTGATTCTTTCATCCTTAATTACTGTAATAGGAGGTTTCTAAGACATCTGATTTATTATTATTATTATTTTTATTATTATTATTGAGTCCATTAGTAATGAGCCCTAAGCCTGACTCTATTGCAATCCAAATAAAAAAAAGTGAACTTGGTGCATGAGGAAGAGCTATTTTCTGAACTAATTGCTATACGCGCCGCTGCATAGAAACTAAAGGCCAAGCAGGAAATACATACAGATACCAGGAAGTCTTACTACTTCCTCCTTCCTGGATCTCAGCTGGGATCATCGGGCAGCAAGAGCGCCCTCCACCGCATCCCGGGCACCTGGCAGCCTGTTTGTCTTTCCTTCTGCCTACCTTCCTTCCTTCCTTCCTTCCTTCCTTCCTTCCTTCCTTCCTTCCTTCCTTCCTTCCTTCCTTCCTTCCTTCCTGCCTTCCTGCCTTCCTGCCTTCCTGCCTTCCTGCCTTCCTGCCTTCCTTCCTTCTTCCCTTCCTCCCTCCTTGCCTGGCCTGCCTGCCTTTCTTCTTCCCCTCCTCCCCCTCCTCCTCCTCCTCTCTCTCCTCCTCCTCCTCTTTCTCTCTTTCTCTCTCTCTCTCTCTCTCTCTCTCTCTTTTCTTTCTTTCATGTTGGCATTGGGTTTGAACTCAGGGCCTTGTATCCCCCCCACCCCCTTTTTTGTTTGTTTTTGTTGTGGTTTGGCAGTCTATACTACTTGAGCCATGCCTCCATTCCCAGCTTTTTGCTGGTTGTTTGGAGATAAGAGTCTCATGCCCGGGCTGGCTTTGAACTTCACTTCTCAGATCCTCCCAAATAGCTAGGGTTACAGGCATGTGTCTCCAGCGCCCGGCCACGTCTAACGTTTTGAAGACCGTCCATACTGCTTCATAAGGGCTGGTGTTCCTGCCCACAGTGGACCTTCACGTGTTCAAAGCCCACCTCCTCCCTGGCTTGGCCTCCATCCATCACCTCAGCATCTACTTCCCCTAGCTCCAGTCTTCAGTCTTTGTTTGATTCTCTTCGTAGCAGTTAGGGTTTGGTGATGGCAAGCCGCAGAAATCCAAGGCTGGCCGACTTGAGGAGTGACACACATCGTTATCCTGGGAGGAAACTGAGGAGCTGGGGGGGGGAGAGAGAGAGAGACAGAGACAGAGACAAAGAGAGACAGAGAGAGAGAGAGAGTAGGTGGCTCAGTGGTAGAGCGCTTGCCTTGCATGCATGAGGCCCTGGGTTCGATTCCTCAGCACCCCATAAGCAGAAAAGGCCGGAAGTGGTGCTGTGGCTCAAGTGGTAGAGCGTTGAAGAGCTGAGGGACAAGAGCCCAGGCCCAGAGTTCAAGCCCCACGACCGACAAACCCCCCCAAAACGAGGGACTTCTCCTGGAGTTTAGGCCAGAAAGTCCTTTTTTAAAAGTGCAAAAAAAACCCACTCTTGTTGAGTGACTAATTTCCATTTGAACATATAGAGTTATGCTATTATATTATATCATATAGTATTTGTAGTATACTATGCATTACATTTTATATTACATTATACATGTTATATATCATATTGCATTATATGTTACATTATATTGCATATTATATTAGACATTATATATTCTATACCATGCATGTGTGTGTGTGTATATATATATATATATATATATATATATATATTTCTATTTAATAGCAACACTAAGGTTTGAACTCAAGGCCTAGACCCTGTCCCTGAGCCGTTTGCCCTCCAGGCTGGTGTTCTACCAACTTGAGCCACAGCTCCACTTCTGGTGTTTTTTGGCTGATTAATTGGAGATGAAAAGGGCCTCATGGAACTTCTTGCCCAGGCTGGTTTCGAACTGAGGTTGCCAGATGCGTGTTGGCCGTGTGTCTTGGTGGGTTAGCAGTCTACAAAGGTTAATACAGTGGGGATCGTGTTAATCGTGATGAAAACGATGGTGGTAATCTTTCCCTCCTTGGAGAGATGATCAGGACTCACAGCAGGTAACACATAACAAGCCGACACACCCAGTGAGGACAGGTTTATTCAAGCCATCTCAGGAGGAGAGGCGACTGATGTGGTAACAATATTGAGACGTTATTAGCATCAAGAATTCCTGCGGGGCACTGTGTGGCTCACGCCTGGCATCCTAGCTACTCAGGATGCTGAGATCTGAGGATCGGGGTTCAAATCCAGCCTGGGCGGGGAAGTCCGTGAGACTCTGATCTCCAATGAACCACCAGAAAACCGGAAGTGGTGCTGTGGCTCAAGTGGTAGAGCGCTCACCTTGAGCTGAAGAGCTGAGGGACAGCGCCCAGGCCCTGAGTTCAAGCCCCAGGACTGACAAAGAAATAAAAAAAGAAGAATTCCTTCTTAGGAGAGAATAGGAAAGCCACGTTCCCTTCCCAAACATAATCCAGCAGGGCAGCCATGAGAAAACTCAGAGTCAAATCCTCTTTCTGAATGAGGGCTGAGTCTGGCGTCTGAAGTGTGTGTGTGTGTGTGTGTGTGTGTGTGTGTGTGTGTGTGTGTGTCTACCACACATTGCAGTCTTTTCTGCAGCCTGACATGTTTTAGGTACATTTGTTGTAAAGAGTCAGACTTGCTTTCTTCCTATTCCTGTTGTATATACCTTCTTCCTCCCTTTGTCCAGCGTCCTCTGTCATCTAATGAGAATGAGCTGACTTGTAATTAAAGTCGTTATTATTATTATTATTATTATTTTTGTCTGTCGTGGGGCTTGAACTCGGGGCCTGGGCACTGTCCCTCAGCTCTTCAGCTTAAGGCAAGCGCTCTACCACTTGCGCCACAGCATCACTTCCGGTTTGCTGGTGGTTTATTGGAGACAAGAGTCTCATGGACTTTCCTGCCCGGGCTGGCTTTGAACCACGATCCTCAGATCTCAGCCTCCTTAGTAGCTAGGATGACAGGCGTGAGCCACCAGCACCCGGCTCGTTATTATTATTAATTGTTATATTATTTACAGCCTAGGAAAAGCAATGGCTGAGGTGCTTCAGGGTTCCTATGACTCTCAATTCTTTTCCTTTTCCTTAAATAAAACCGTTTTTTTTGTGTGTGTGCCAATCCTGAGGTTTGAACTCAAGGCCTGTGTGCTGACCCTGAGCCTCTTTGGCTCAAGGTTGGTGTTCTACCACTTGAGCCACTGATCTACTTCTGGCTTTTTTCTTTTGGGGTATGTGTGTATAATTAGAGATCAGATTCTCATGGTCTTTCCTTCCCTGGGCTGGCTTTGAACCACGATCCTCAGATCTCAGCTCCTGAGGATGACAGGTGTGAGCCCCCAGCGCATACCCTGCCCCTCGATTCTTATCCCAGCCTCCAGATAAAAGCATTGTCTTGATGGTTTGAGATGAATGGCTGGATTTAGATCTGGCAAATCATCTTGGCGATGAGATTTTCTTCTTTTTATTTCTCCCCCTTGGTGTTAATTCCTTGCTTCTATGGGGATTTCGCTGGGGCATCCTTAGCCAGCAGAACCATCTCGAGAATTTAAAGTAAGACGCTGCCCAGCGTCTTGCTCGGGCTGGGAAATCCACACGTGGTCGCCTGTGGGGCACTGATATTTTTCTTTCCCCTACTTTGCTCTAGGCTTCAGGAAACTCCGTGGCTGCAGAGCTGCTCAGCCAAGAAATGGACCCTTCATGGAGTGGCGCTGTGGCTCAAGTGGTAGAGCACTCGCCTTGAGCTGAAGAGCTGAGGGACAGCACCCAGGCCCAGAGTTCAAGCCCCACGACCGACAAAGAAAAAGAAAAAAGAAAGCAAAAAAAAGCAATGGAGACTTCATGGCCTCCTCTCCCCTGCCCTTTCTTGGCTCAGAGCAAGGAAGGTTCAGAATCTTTCCTCTCTTACTATGTTCAGTCTATCAGCAGGTGAGAGCCCCTGCATGGTAAGATAAGATGAAATGAAATAAAATAACACCCTGGGGGAATGCTGGGAATTGAGGAGGCTCTCTGACTTGGAAAATAGTAAAAAAATAAAAATAATAAAATAACAGTAGTAGTAATAATAATAATAACAATAATGATGAGGATGGATTTCATCCAGACCACGAAAATCAAGCTGAGCTTTTCTCTTTAGAAGGCTACTCAAAAACAAACAAGCAATCAAACAAACGGGAGGATCTTCCTGACTCCGAGGTGCTCTTGATTTGGAAATGAAGGAGAAGGGACCAGAGAGAGCCTTCTAGAAAAAGGAGTTGTCCCGTGACTCGTGAACAGCAGATACCAGGCCCCAGCCATCGCTGTGGGCCCTGGGCTGGGCTTCCTTAGTTGGGGGAGGATGGGCCAGTTGTTGGGGGGCAGGGACCCCATGTTTTGCTCTGGGTGACCCACAGAAGCCCTGGGAAATGGTGTGTGTGTGGAGGTGGGGGGGATCCACCGTGGTGGCGGAGCTAAAGGGCTGAGAGTAGAGGCTGCTGTGTCCCCCCCTTCCCAGTGTCCCCCCCTCTCTCGCCCACCCCCCCTCCATCCCCCCACCCAAGCCCCATAGCCGGCTCACAGAGTGTTTTCTATTAACCCTGGGGTCTCTCCCACATGGCCGGTGTGTCAGCCAGCTTCGCGGTGCCCGGCCTGATGGATTTAGTGTCTTGATGTGAGACACTGGCAATGACTGGACATCGTTCCGGCACTTTCCACGGAGTGACGTTGACAGGGCCCCAATTTCCCCATCCCAAGGCTGATTCATGGGGCGGAAACCACAGGTTCTCATGGTCACAAGGGACAGGGACACTCTGACCCCGCCACTGAAAACGGCGCATGCCGGTTCTGGGTTTTGTGCAGACTCCACACTGGGGCGCTGAGAGTTTTTCTTACAGTTCAATTTCCAAAATTATTATTATTATTATTATTATTTTAAATTTCGTGTTTTTCATTTCCATGGAAATGCGGCCTTGTGGCGTGATACTGGACTGCGCTTTACTTTGGGGGGGGTAACAATCTCTTCTATTGGTTATTTACCTATTTACGTACTTATTTGTGTGTCAGTCCTGGGGGCTTGAACTCAAGGCCTGGGTGCTGTCCCCTGAGCTTCTTGTGCTCAAGGCTAGCGCTCTACCGCTTGAGCCACAGAGCCACTCCTGGCTTTTTCTGTGTGTGTGGTACCGAGGAATCGAACCCAGGGCTTCGTGCATGCTAGGCGAGCACTCTACCGCTGAGCCACCTTCCCATACACACATACAGATACACGTAATGTATGTACGCATACGTGTATTTACATTTTTATTGATTTACTTTACGTGCTGGTAGTGGGGACTTGAACTCAGGACCCCATGCCCTTGCTCAGTTTTTTTCCCCCAAGGCTGGTACTCTTACTGCCTGAGTCGCAGCTCTATGGCTGGCTTTTTGCTGGCTTTTAACCGAAGATAAGAGTCACTCAGATTTGTTTGCCCTGGCTGGCTTTGAACCAGGATCCTTCAATCTCAGCCTCCGGAGTAGCTAGGATTCATGACAGATGTGAGCCACTTTTCCCCCCAGTGGTATTTATTTTATTTATTTATTATATTTACTGAGCTTGTTGTTGATGTATTGAATTGAAGCAATTTCCCTGTGCTGTCTTCCTTCCTTCCTTCCTTCCTTCCTTCCTTCCTTCCTTCCTTCCTTCCTTCCTTCCTTCCTTCCTCTTCCTCCTCCTTCTTTGATTTCTTCTTTTTTCTCTTTCTTTCTCCAGTCCTGGGGTTTGAACTCAGGGCCTGGGCACTGTCCCTGAGCTTTTTTTTTTTTTTTTTTTTGCTCAAGACTGGCACTCTATCTCTTGAGCCACAGCTCCACATCCAACTTTTTCTGGTGGTTCATTGGAGACAAAGAGTCTCACAGACTTTCCCGGGCTGTTTTCAAACTGCGGTCCTCAGATCTCAGCCTCGTGAGTAGCTAAGATTTATAGTTATGAACCCCCAGTGCCCGGCTCAATAATAATGATTTCTTAATGGTCAGGACAACTTGCTGAAAATAGTTGTTACGATCCTCCTTGTACCAAAGCTAAAATAAACATTCACAGGGGGTCATCCTCAGGGGTGAGATGCTCAACAGAACCAAGGCCATGTTGTAGATGCTGCAGAGTCGGTGCTGGTCGACAGTCTGCCTTGAGTTCACACGGAATGGGCTGGCTTCAGGTATGGCTCGATCCAGGGGCTCCCAAGGCAGAATGATTGACTGGAACTCACTCATCCAACCAGCCGAAGCCCAGCCCCAACTAAACGCTGCTGTAGGAGGCTCACACATGTTTTTCCCCCTGCCTCTGTTATTCATGCCCCTGGAAGCCAGCCAGCTTTCCACAGTGGAGAGACCAGAGACTGACAGCAAATGTCCGGGGAGCAGAAATGTGGTGTGGAATACCATGAAAGGGATTCTCAGAAGAGTCTCCCGAGTCTCACCCTCCACCCTGGCCTGGCTGTTCAGATCCACCGGCTTGAACTCTCGAGGAAACACCCACCCACCATTTCTAGGCTCTCCTCCAAGTGTGAAACCGGATCCCATGCTTCTGGAATTATATGTATATATATATGTGTGTGTGTGTGTG
Organism: Dipodomys merriami; assembly: GCF_024711535.1. Taxonomy (NCBI): domain Eukaryota; kingdom Metazoa; phylum Chordata; class Mammalia; order Rodentia; family Heteromyidae; genus Dipodomys; species Dipodomys merriami. Next base: position 166,289 of record NW_027202665.1, read on the forward strand.
TGTGTGTTTTCCAGATCCTTCTCTGCGAATCCCTTGTGCGGTGGTTAGAATCTCAGGATTGACAGCCTGTCATGAGACCTGCCACTCCCCCCGCCCCAAATGACTTTAACAGATCAGTCAGGAAGCAGAAAGGCCTAAGGGTGGTTGGTGTGGGCGTCAGGTACGGCTTGATCCAGGGGCTCCCAAGGTGTCGGCTTTAGCTACATTTCTTGGATCTGTCTCTCAAGATGTCAGCTTCGTGTTTAAGGAGCCCTGTTATCATGATGCGGGGAGCAGGGGGAGGAAGGGGGTTGGCTTTTTATGCCACCCTTTTGGGGGGGCATGTGTGGAGATTCTCCGGGGAGAGACACCCCCCGCTAACCTCTCCTCTCATTTTCTCTGGTTCTTAGGGAGCCCAGAGGTGCGGCTCAAGCGGTAGAGTCTGGCTAGAAAGCACAAGGCCAAAGCTGAATACTGCCCTGCGTAGAAAAACAGATTTAAAAAAAAACTTTTTTAAAATTTTTGTTGCTATTATTTGCCTCTGTGTGTGTGTGTGTGTGTGTGTGTGTGTGTGTGTGTGTGTGTGTGTGTGTGCGTGTGCACTCATGCACCAGTCCTGGGGTTTGAACTCTGGGCCTGGGCGCTGTCCCTCAGCTCTTCAGCTCAGGGCAAGCGCTCTACCACTTGAGCCACGGCGCCACTTCGGGTTTTCTGAGCGGTTGATTGGAGATCAGAGTCTCCTGGACTTTCCTGCCCCGGCTGGCTTTGAACCTCCATCCTCAGATCTCAGCCTCCTGAGTAGCTTGGATGACAGGCGTGAGCCACCGGTGCCCGGCTTCCCTGTCCCCCTTCCTCCCTCTCATGAATTTAAACCACGTTCTCACCTCCATCAAAGCAGGAGTCTGGTGTGATTTCCTCTCCAGATTCCCAGCATGCAATGCAAGGCATTCCCCTAGCAGTTGCCTCATGAATGAATAATCTGGCTACTTTCTTTATCCTTGTTGCTTACCTCTTTTCTTCATGCAGACAAAGGAAATGTGTGTGTTCATCTCCTGTCAGAGGGACCTCAGGCTGCAAGAGGTAAGGACCCCCTCCCAAGAGCCTCAAATCAGTGACAGGTCCCAGGTCTGTAGGGGTCTATGTTAGTATCCTCTTATTACTTGCTTTCAGTGTGGGCAAGGGATTCCCCCCACCCCCGACCCATGGAGCTTCCAGAATCTCATGGTCACTCTGGAATTCCGTGCAAAATGAGCGTGCATCGGGCCTCACACTTGTCAACCTAGAGCTTCAGGCATCTGAGATCTGAGGATTGAGGTTCAAAGCCAGCCCCTGGCAGCAAAGCCTGTGAGACTCTGATCTCTAATGAACCGGTGAAAAGCTGAAGTGGAGCTGTGGCTCAGGTGGTAGAGCGCCAGGAGAGAGAGAGAGAGAGAGAGAGAGAGAGAGAGAGAGAGAGAGAGAGAGAGAGAGAGAGAGAATGAATAACCAGCATATAGATATATACACACATATATAAAGAAATAAATAAAAATCCGACCCAAACAACAGCCAACCATGCATCCGTGTGCAAAAAGCAAGTTTTCATTGGATTTCCAGAACTACTGGAAACTACCCTTAGATAACTAAATAACTACCTACGAATAAATAATATAACCATAAATGCAACTATATATAAGATGTGTGATTTATATATATATATCACCTATTTAAATAAATCATTTACATAGTTCTATAAATATATTTATCTATTATTTATCTGTTTTATATTGTGTTCACACACACACACACACACACACACACACACACATATATTTGTATCTATTTCTACAGAATCAGATAGACCATAACTATTTTCTTTCTCCCTCTCCCTTTGGGAAATCCTCACCCACAAGTGTCCAGGGCTGCCTGCTGCCAAGGCGTCATAATCATGGGTCTATCGTGGAGTGGGGTTGGGGGGGGGGCTGGCACTTGGGCAGGCTTGGGGGTCTCTCCTTCTCCCCCTTCCCCCCCCCCGCCTCCAGGCCTCCACGCCCAGTCCCCCAGACAAGATAAATAAAGGCAGAAATCCAATTTTTGCTTGGAGAATGTGGCTGCTGTTGGAAATCTCAGCACTACACACACACACACACACACACACAGAAAGATTACCAAATTACAGGGGCGCGCCCAGTTGGAATTTTGGTGTTCACAGGCCCTTTGCTTGTCAAACTTAATATCAAGTTAAATGAGCTAATTGGATTTGGCAAGGACTCCCGGCAATATGGAACTGATATGTAGGACAGGGGGGTGGGGTGGGGGGGGAGGGGGCGGGAGGGGGAGGGAGGAGGCCGTGTAATGGTTACCTTTGATGTTTTGGGTAAACAGTGCTCCTTACCCTCCCTGCTTAAGAGCCCCCCCCCCCAAATACATAATACACAGCACCTGCCTTCATCCACCCCATTTTCAGGCTGAGGAGGAGCAGGAAATCTTTGCTTGTTTGCTTGCTTTCCTTCCTTCCTTCCTTCTCCTTTCCCTCCTTCCCTCCCTTCCTCCCTCCCTCCCTTCCTTCCTGCTCTTTCTTTCCTACTTTCTTTCTTTCCTCCCTCCCTTCTTCCTTCCTTCTTTCTTTCTTTCTTTCCTTCCTTCCTTCCTTCCTTTCTCTCTCTCACTTTTCTTCCTCCCTCCCTCCCTCCCTTCTTCCTTCCTTCTTTCCTTCCTTTCTTCCTTCCTTCCTTCCTTCCTTCCTCCCTCCCTTCTTCCTTCCTTCCTTCTTTCCTTCCTTCCTTCCTTCCTTCCTCCCTCCCTTCTTCCTTCCTTCTTTCCTTCCTTCCTTCCTTCCTTCCTTCCTCCCTCCCTCCCTTCTTCCTTCCTTCCTTCTTTCCTTCCTTCCTTCCTTCTTTCCTTCCTTCCTTCCTTCCTTCCTTCCTTCCTTCCTTCCTTCCTTCCTTCCTTCCTTCCTTCCTTCTTCTTTCCTTTCATTCTTTTCTTTCTTTCACACCAGTCCAGGGTCTTGATCTCAGGGCCTGGACACTATCCCTGAACGTTTGTGCTCAAGGCGAGCGCTCTACCACTCTGAACCACAGCACCACTTCCGGTTTTCTGGTGGTTCATTGGAGATCAGAGTCTCACAGACTTTCCTGCCTGGGTTGGCTTTGAACCACAGTCCTCAGATCTCAGCCTCCTGAGTAGCCACCGGCACCCTGTTGTCTAGTTCATCCTTGGCTGAGAATAGCTATCTTCTCTTGCTGGTATGGCGGTGTCCTACCTCCAGGCTGCTTGTGGGTGAGTCGAACTAACATTATCATGGAATCAAGACCTAGCTATTAGCCCTGATTTCCTTAGGATCTATGTCTCAGGAATGGCAGTGGTCCCACCCATGGAAGAACTCCATGGTGATTTAGGGAGCTGTACACGGTCCTGGCACATCGGGAGAATCTGATCTCTGGGCCTGGCATCTCCGTAGTCTTTGGAAAGCTGCCAGGGAGTTTGCTGCACGATGCCAACCTCTCCCACAAGCCTTTGCGCCTTGGAATGCAGGCCCATGTTCTTGGCATTTTCCAGCCTCTGCTTCTGCTATGAGACCTGATGTATAATAGCATTGATGAAGGGGTGTGTGTGTGTGTGTGTGTGTGTGTGTGTGTGTGTGTGTGTGTGTGTGTGTGTGTGTGTGTGTGTGTGTGTGTTTGAACATAAGGCCTAGAGTCTGCCTCTTAAATTTTAGGCTCAAGGCTGGTGCTCTACTGCTTGAGCCACTGCTCCATTCTGGCCTTTTGCTGGTTAACTGGAGATAGGAGTTTCACAGCCTAGGCTGGAAATCCTCAGATCTCAGCCCTCTGAGTAGCTGGATGACAGGCGTGCATCACCAGCACCGGCTTGAGAAAGTGTTTGTTTTAAAACAGAAGGGAGGGAGGAGAGAGAGCATGTGAAGTAAAAGTTTAAGAAAAGAGATGATGGTTCGCGCCTGGAACCCTAGCTACTCAGAAGGCTGAGATCTGAAGATGGAGGTTCAAGGCCAACCCAGCAGGAAAACCCGGGAGACTCTTCTCTCCGATGAACCACCAAAAAAGAAAGCCGGAAGTGGCGCTGTGACTCAAGTGGTAGAGCACCAGCCTTGAGCACAGAAGCTCAGGGACAGCGCCCAGGCTCTGAGTTCAGGCCTCAGGACTGTGCGTGCACATGCACACACACACACACACACACACACACACACACACACACACACAGAGTTAAGGATCCTTTGTGGAAAGCAATCATCCTGTCAGCGGTGATTTAAGTTCAATTCCCGCTTCTTGGACAGTTGCGTTGTGCCGTGTGGCATTGACTCCCAGGGCTCTGACACTGGAGGAGACGCACACAGGGGTCAGCAGGCTGAGGAGGAGGGGAGGGAGGACGGAGGGGAGGGAGGGGAGGAGGGGAGGGGAGAGGGGAGGGGGAGGGGAGGAAGGGGGAGGAGAGGGAGGGGAGGAGGGGGGAGGAGGGGAGGGAGGGGAGGAAGGGAGGGAGGAGGGGGGAGGGCGGGGAGGAGGGAGGGGATGAGGGGAGGGATGAGGGGAGGGAGGAGGGGGGAAAGAGGGGAGGGAGGGGATGAGGGGAGGGAGAAGGGGGAGGAGGGGAGGGAGGAGGGGAGGGAGGGGATGAGGGGAGGGAGGAGGGGAGGGAGGAGGGGGGAAAGAGGGGAGGGAGGGGATGAGGGAGGGAGAAGGGGGAGGAGGGGAGGGAGGAGGGGAGGGAGGGGATGAGGGGAGGGATGAGGGGAGGGAGGAGGGGAGGGAGGAGGGGGGAAAGAGGGGAGGGAGGGGATGAGGGGAGGGAGAAGGGGGAGGAGGGGAGGGAGGAGGGGAGGGAGGGGAGGAGGGGAGGGAGGAGGACAGGGTTGAGGGAGGAGGTTGGCAGCGTTGCATCAGCGCCAGGCGTAGGGTAGGGACAGCAAATGAACACGGAAATGCCATTACGTGCCCGTGACCAACGGGTTGGTGCTCTGGGGTTGTGTTCTGAGAAATGCATTGTGGGATCAGTTCTGAGAGGTGCACTGTGGGTGTGTCTGAGAGGTGCACTGTGGGTGTGTCTGAGAGGTGCACTGTGGGTGTGTCTGAGAGGTGCACTGTGAGTGTGTCTGAGAGGTGCACTGTGAGTGTGTCTGAGAGGTCCATGGTGGTCACCAGCCTCTAAACCAATGTCTGTGATATCATCACACCTGTATGGCCGCATCCCCCCAAGGTAACAGACAGAATGCCCACTCTGCCGTCATCTCGTGGGGGAAAGCCACCCCCCATGGGGTCTGCGGCTGACCGAGTCCTCCTGACGTGTGTGCAGGGTTATTGAAGATGCCCCGCGTGGTGGAGGCTGAGGCAGGAGGATTCCAAGGTGGAGGCCAGACAACCACCACGCAACCAAATGACGGCACTGTGGCTGGGGCTATGGCTGCGGCGGAAAGCAGGCCGGGTGGAGTGGGCCTGGTCATTTGCAGGGGGAGAGGCTGAGGAAGCGGTGTGAATATCTGCATTGAAGGATGGATGACCTCAGTTTTGAAAGCCAGTGTCCTACTTTACGCTACCCCAAACCCTCCACCCAGACGCAGAGCATGGGGGATCTGGAGACCCAGTTGGCATCCTTCTCCAGAGGTAGGATGCCCAGGCCCAGCCAGGCTGGCTTTCTCTCCCTTTCACTGTGGCTTCTTTTCCCTGTGGCCTGCCCGGCCGCCATCTTCCCCCCTCCAGCCTCTTGCTTAAACCACTCCATTGGCTGAGTTCCCGCGAGAGCGGCCTATGGATCGTGGCTAGATGCCTCCTTCCCTTCCAATTTCCTCTTTGACTTGTTCCAGGAAATTTGTGGGTGCTTTGCACCGTAACCCGATCGTAAGCCGTGGGGTGCAGCTGCTTAGCAGCCCTGGGGTTGGGGGTGGAGGGTGAGAAGCAACACTGTCCAGACAACTCTGAGACTAAAGGGGGGTGATCTGGTTACATCCTGGAGGGGTCCCCTTCGCAGAAAGAGGGAGACCCAGGCGCTTCCCCAGGCCAGAATGGCTTGCAATGGCTCTGTGTGGTGAGATCATGAATTGCTTCTTCCTCAAACCAGGAAGTTTCCTTGCTCAGAGTTTCTAGAAGTGCTAGAGGAAAGGGAGGCTCTGTTTGAGGTGATTTCGAGTCTAAGGTCTTCATTGTGTGTGTGTGTGTGTGTGTGTGTGTGTGTGTGTGTGTGTGTGTGTGTGTGTGTGTGTGTGTTTACCAGTCCTGGGACTTGAACTCAGGGCCCAAGTGCTCTCCCTGAGCTCTTCAGCTTAAGGTGAGCGCTCTACCACTTGAACCACAGCTCTTCTTTTGGCTTTTTGGTGGCTCACTGGAGAAAAGAGTCTCGCAGATTTTTTCCTACCCCAGGCTGGCTTTGAACTACAATCCTCAGATCTCAGCCTCCTGAATTGCTAGGATGACAGGTGTGAACCATCGGAAGTGGCGCTGTGGCTCAAGCGGTAGAGCGCTAGCCTTGAGCAAAAGGAGCTCAGGGACAGTGCCCAGGCCCAGAGTTCAAAACCCACAATGCCCGTACGTTAATTACTCTCCAAACAATTGAGTCTAAGAACAATTTACATAGCATTTAGAGGGTCCCTAGATGGTCCCATCCAGGTGTGATTTAAAACGTGGTGCATGCGTGTAGATTCCATGCAAACACAATGCCATTTGTCCAAGGGACTCCCGGGGTATCTTCAGATTTGGGTATCCATGGAGAGACAGAGGGATTAATGAATGTGCTTTTAGCCGTTTAACACAACAAAAAATAGTATTATCTTTTTGATTTATGTGGACCCTATGTTTAATTCCCCCCTCCCTTCTTCTCCTCCAATGAGCTCCTGAGTTATGTCACAGATACTAATTAAGTCTTTCGGAGCTAACTACTTAATGAATGGAGCTGTTAAATTATGATTACTTTTTTTTTTTTTTAATTTTTGCCCAAGGCACTAGACACAATTGACGGAGCTGCCCAGGATGATAGGAACAGAGAAAAGTTGCAAGCTTGCTTTTGGATAAGCCTCTTCTTGCAAACAGTGGATTCTGCTTTTTCTTTTCTTTAAAACCATTTTTACTTCTTACACCGACTCCATTCTGCCTCATTGAATTCTGGCGTCATTTCAAGTTGGAGCGGAAGGGACTAGTCCAGGAGCAGCATCCTGTAAGCTAAGGGGCAGTAGAGCAAGGTGAATCAGGATCATCCACAGGATGAGTGTGTTCTCAGAGTCACTGTGGTGTGTGATGGAATGCAGCCCCCCTGGAAGAAGGAAAGCCTTCCTCCTGACCCTCTTACCCTCAAAGTCATGTTTTTGGTTGGTTCCAGTCCAGGGCCCCTAACAACGTGTCTTTTCCTCTCATTACAAAAAGATCCTTTGATGTGTGGGCAGTGCAGGTCCATCTGTGAGTCAGGCTGGGGGCTCTCCTGCTGTAGACAGATGAAAGGAACAGAGCTTCAGGGACTGGAGAGGTTACAGTGCCTCAGTAGGTCACAACGGAGCTAGACCTTCGTCTAAGCACAGGGAGGTGCATTCTCTGCCAACCACGGAGGGAAAAACTTGGGGAGAGTCCTGAGCAATTGTCACCGTGGGTGACTTCCCTAGGATCTGAGCACAGTGGCTCACCCCTGTCATCCCAGCTACCCAGGAAGCCAAGATCTGAGGATCCTAGTTCAAAGCCCACCTGGGCTGGAAAGGCCCCGAGACTCTTACGTCTAACGAACCACCTAAAAACCGGAAGTGGCGCTGTGGCTCAAGGGGTAGAGCGCCGGCCTTGAGCTGAAGAGCTGAGGGACGGCGCCCAGGCCCTGAGTTCAAGTCCCACCACAGACCACTCCCCCCAACCCCAGCCAAAAAAAAAAAAAATCAAGAACGAGGAGATGACATCTTCCAAAGGCCTGGAATCAGCCCATTAGCAGCCAAGGATAAAACTGAGAGAAAGTTCTGGAACCAGGCTGATGGGGGTGGTGGGGAGAGGTGAACTTCAAGTTTTTCGTCTTGAAGATGGCCATAATCAATAAGAACTAAGTGAAATAAATAATGGGATAGATAAAAGAGTCCCCCCCACCCCCCCACTCCTCATCCCCCCCACCCGCCTCTTCTTTTTTGGTCTTCTTATTTGTTTTTGTTTTTAACTACTTGTAAAAAGAACATCTCTCATTATACCGTCAGGTGTATTTGCTTTTGTTTGGTTTGGTTGTCTTAAAAAAAAACACACACACCAATCATCAGGGGTGAAATGGTTCTCCTTCACTGAGTGTAATTTATTAAACAGTAATTGCCTTAATGAATACTAATTATTCAACGCGCCTCTCGTTCTGTACTTCCCTTGGCTGAAACATGTCTTCCCTGTTCGTCATTAGGAGACAAGGTGAGCAGCACACGGTGTAATTACACACAAAGCCCCGATGACACAAGCCAATAAAAATCAAAGGCAGGAGGGGAAAAAAAAAAAAAAAACGCTTTGAAGAGAACAGAGGGGGAGATTTGAAGATTCCTGTGCCAAGAAGTCTCCGGGCAGGAGGCAGAGGGGATGGGCAGGCTGGTTACAAAAAGGGTGCCATGCCTGACAACTCTAAGCCAGGCTTCTCCTAAGATGGCGGGGAGGAGCAGCACAAAGGCTAGAAGAAATTCTCAGGGGTGCAAGAGATGAACTCCCCAGATTCTCCGAGCCCTCATCTCTCACGAGGAGTGCGGGCCGTGAACACCTATAGTCCCGGAAATCATTGTCCTTGGAACCTGGACAGGGTGCCCTGTTGTCCCCCTGCTAACCCCGCACGCTGGAATCCTCAGGTCCTTCCGAATAGAACCTTATTTGGGCCAGGTGGCTCACGCCCGTCATCCCAGCTACTCAGGAGGCTGAGGTCCTGAGGATCGTGGTTCGAGGCCAGCCTGGGCCAGGAAAGTCTGTGAGACTCTTATGTCCAATGAAACCACTCAGAAAAAGCCGGAAGTGGCGCTGTGGCTCAAGCGGTAGAGAGCTAGCCTTGGTGCTACGGCTCAAGCGGTAGAGTGCTAGCCTTGAGCAAAAGGAGCTCCGGGATGGCATTCAGGCCCCTAGTTCAAGTCCCAGGATAGGTAAGAGCCACCAGTGCCCGGTCCATAGTTTTTAAATCAACCACAGTGCCACAGAAGAGTCAGTAAATTAGAAGGGCAAGTCCACAAGTTCATAGGCCCCATAACTAAAAACGAACACCGCAGAATGGTTTTGTTTGGTTTATTTATTTATTTTGTGGCAGTCCTGGGACTTGAACTCAGGCCCTGAGCACGGTCCCTGAGCTTCTTTTGCTCAAGGCTAGCACTCTACCGCTTGAGCCACAGCACCAAGGCTAGCTCTCTACCGCTTGAGCCACAGCACCACTTCCAGCTTTTTCTGTGTCTATGGTACTGAGGAATCGAACCCAGGGCTTCAAGCATGCTAGGCCAGCGCTCTACCACTGAGCCACCTTCCCAGCCCCTGGCAGAATGTTCTTGAACCAAACATTTTGAGAGTGAAATCCATATGCCAGTGTTTTATGTGATGGATGAACGATGCTGAAATTCGCGTTCTGATCCTTCAGATGTCATATATATATATAATACATTCTAATATAGATTATGCACACATCTTAATGCACAAGGCTTTTCCTACCCAGAATTCCCAACTTTCAAGAGAGCCGGGGTAAGCCTTGAGAATTTGCCTTCCTTACAAGTTCTCAGGCTTGTGCCGGGTACTGAGACTTGAACCCAGGACCTGGGTTTGGTCCCTTAGGGTCTTTTTTTTTTCCCCCCTCCTCCAGGTGGGTGCTCTACCACCTGATTCGCGCCTCCACTTCGGGGACTCATTGGAAGAATCATGGCGCTGAAAAGTGTGTCCTGCCAGCCACCAAACCCACCCAGGGCTTAGAGAGGTCGATCACTGTTTGTTGAATAAAAATAACTGAAGCAAATGCCGTCTCCTGGACTGTTGGATGGGTGTCCTGTGGAGCTGGTTGAACAAGTCTGACTCCCCTCTCTCCCTCCCCTCTCCCTCCCTCTCTCTCCCTCTCTCCCCTCCCCTCTTCCCTCTTTCCTCTCCCTCTCCCCCCACCTCCCCTGTCAACTCTCTTCTGGAAAGCTGCTCATCCACACAGGAGAAGGTTGGGGCATGATCCATTTTTCTCCCTCTGAGCAAACTGGGGAACCAGAGAAGTCAAGGGGCTAGCTCAGGGTACACAGCATCCCAGATAACACAACACATCCAGCACCTCCAGCCATGGGTGGCGTCCCTATCCGTCTTCCAGAAGGATTTCCAAAAACGGTATGGGGTTTTTGCTGCTGTTACTGTTGCTTCTCCTTCAGAGTGCTTTTATTTCCCCCCCCCCCCCGCACTGGCTTCGAACCCGGATCCTCAGATCTCAGGGGCTAGGATGACAGGCGTGAGCCACCAGCACCCAGGTCGTCAAGTTTATCTTAATTACAGGCCGTAAGAGGTGGAGCTGTGGATGAGCGCACCGCCCACCAATCTCCACATCTCCAGCACCTGCAGCCCCTACCCAGTAGGAACGTGCGATCGATCCCACCACAAGCAAGAAATGAAGTATGGGGCCTGGGACCGTGGCTGCCAGGCCTGACATCCCAACTCCTCCTCATCAGGCTGCGATCTCGAAGATTGCAATTCCAAGCTAGCTTACACAGAGGGGAAAAAAAAATATATGCATGAGACGCTTCTCCAAACCAGCCAGCAAAAAGCCGGAAGTGGTGGCGTGGCTCAGGTGGTAAAACGCCAGCCTTGAGCAAAAAAAAAAAAAAAAAAAAAACAAGCCAAGTAAGAACTCAAGGCTCTGAGTTCCAATCCCAATACTGTCCTATAAAAGTAATCATTGTGAGTGATGAACTTTTGAGGAGAGGAAGGAGAGAGCGAATGGGACTTGGAAGGTGCACGTGGTAACAAGAATCTAACTCCTTATCTGTCCCTGCTGACTTTCCATTTGCTCTGATTTGGTGGTATCCTCCCCCCTCCCCGGCCCCTTGGCCCTGGTTGATGTTAAGAAATACACCATGTCCGTGACTCACGGATTGAATGCAGCCAGCAACTCGATGCCAAAGGTAAAGAACCGAAAGGCCTAGGAAAACAAGGATGTCACCAACGCGCATGAACCTACGAGATCACTTCTGCACGGAGGAATCCGAGATCAGAGCTATGGACTCCTCATGAAGGTGGGTGGGCAAATCCCGCTGGTGGTTCAGACAGGCCAGGCGCAGATTGATCTGCACAACTTGATTCTGCAGGACCTGGGCAGAGGTGGACGGAGCAATGGAAGGAAGAGATTTGGTAAGCAGATCTGCAAATGCAGGGCCAGCTTCATGGTCCCTTTGGCTGCTCCCTGTGTGTGTCCCTGAGAATCCGTTCCTAAGAGCTCCCTCTACTGGCGGGGCAGGCCAAGGGGTGCAATTTTTTTTTCTATTTCTTTCTAGTTTGTGTCGGTCGTGGGACTTGAACTCAGGGCCTGGGCGCTGTCCCTCAGCTCTTCAGCTCAAGGTGAGCGCTCTAGCCCTTGAGCCACAGGGCCATTTCTATGTTCCTAGAGGTTCCTTGGAGACAAGAGTCTCACAGACTTTTCCTGAGTCTCACAGATTTTTCCTGCCACGGGGGTTGGCTTTGAACCGCGATCCTCAGATCTCAGCCAATAAAACTATCTCTTTCCCATCGGGCGGTTTGTACATTTCTTTGTTTTTGCTAAGTGTCAGCTATGGATAGTTTATTGATTTACTTATTATTGACTTTTGTAAAAAAAAATCAGCGCTCTGAATACTTGTTTGTTCACTTATTTATGTATTGGCTTCGTGTGTGTGTGTGTGTGTGTGTGTGTGTGTGTGTGTGTGTGTGTGTGTGTGCGCCAGTACCTTGGGCTGTGGCTTGACTTTGTTTTTGTTCAAAGTTGGAGCTCTACCATTTCAGCCATACCTTCTACTTCTAGCCTTTTTTTTTTTTTTTTGCCAGTCCTGGGACTTGAACTCAGGGCCTGGGCACTGTCCCTGGGCTTCTTTTGCTCAAGGCTAACACTCTACCACTTGAGCCACAGCGCCACTTCTGGTTTTCTGGTGGTTCATGGGAGAGAAGAGTCTCACAGATTTTCCTGCCCGGGCTGGCTTTGAACTGGGATCCTCAGATCTCAGGTTGAGCTAGGATGTCAGGCGTGAGCCACCGGCACTCAGCTTCTGTTTTGCTTTGTATCCAAGCCAGGGCTTTAGCAATGTGTCTTTTCCTCTAATTAAAAAAAAAAAACAACCTTTGATGTGTGGGCAGCGCAGGTCCATCTGTGAGTCAGGCTGCGGGCTCTCCTGCTGTAGACAGACTAAAGGAGCAGATCCTCAGGGACTGGAGACATTACAGAGCCTCGTTGGACACAACCGAGCTAGGCCTTTGTCCAGGGAGGCATTCTTTCTATACTTGGAGAGGGTTCTGAGTGGGAATGAAGAACATGGAATAGGGTGATTGAAGCCACCTGATCAGCCTGGTCAGGACTGGGGACAATGGCCGGCGATCACACAGGGTGACAGGCAGCCACCGGCCGAGAGGAGGTCCAGGAGGATGAAGTTTCTGTTGGCGTCTTCCATTTTATCCCTCCATTCCCAAGATTCCTTTCGGGAGCCCCCATTAGTGTTCTCCTCTGGGCGCTGAGACTTCTTATGGACAACCTATGTTTTGCACAGAGAGGTTAAGATTCCTTCACCCAGCCGGGCGCCGGTGGCTCACGCCCGTCATCCTAGCTACTCAGGAGGCTGAGATCTGAGGATCGCGGTTCAAAGCCAGCCCAGGCAGGAAAGTCCATGAGACTCTGATCTTCAGTGAATCACCAGAAAATCAGAAATGGCGCTGTGGCTCAAGTGGTAGAGCGCTCGTCTTGAGCTGAAGAGCTGAGGGACAGCGACCAGGCCCAGAGTTCAAGTCTCATAACTGACAACAACAAACACAGCAAAAAGGACTATCACTAAGGGTTTCAAGGTGCAGACAGCAGTGTAGTGAAGCAGCCAAGAGGGAATGGGGGGTTCTTTGTGACACCCCAAAAAGCCAACCATGTACATGGTCTATAAATGCCTTTGCAGGGACATCTTCAACTTTGGCTCCCTATGAGACCTCAGAGGTTGTTTCTACTTTAGCTTCCTCCTCCTCCTGCTCCTCCTCCTGCTCCTCCTCCTGCTCCTCCTCCTCCTCTTCTTCTTCCTCCTCCTCTTCCTCCTCCTCCTCTTCCTCCTCCTCCTCCTACTCCTTCTCCTCCTCCTCCTGCTCCTCCTCCTCCCCCTCATCCTCCTCCTCCTGCTCCTCCTCCTCCTGCTCCTCCTCCTCCTCCTGCTCCTCCTCCTCCTGCTCCTCCTCCTCCTGCTCCTCCTCCTCTTCCTCCTCCTCCTCCTGCTCCTCCTCCTCCTCCTGCTCCTCCTCTTCCTCCTCCTCCTCCTGCTCCTCCTCCTCCTCCTGCTCCTCCTCTTCCTCCTCCTCCTCCTGCTCCTCCTCCTCCTGCTCCTCCTCTTCCTCCTCCTCCTCCTGGTCCTCCTCCTCCTCCTCCTCCTCCTCCCCCTCCTCCTCCTCCTCCTCCTGCTCCTCCTCCTCCTCCTCCTCCTGCTCCTCCTCCTCCTCCTCCTCCTGCTCCTCCTCCTCCCCCTCCTCCTCCTCCTCCTCCTGCTCCTCCTCCTCCTCCTCCTCCTCCTGCTCCTCCTCCTCCTCTTCCTGCTCCTCCTCCTCCTCCTCCTCCTCCTCCTCCTGCTCCTGCTCCTCCTCCACCTCCTCCTCCTCCTCCTCTTCCTCCTCCTCCTCCTCCTCCTGCTCTCCTCCTCCTCCCCTCCTCCTCCTCCTCCTCCTGCTCCTCCTCCTCCCCCTCCTCCTCCTCCTCCTCCTCCTGCTCCTCCTCCTCCTTCTCCTCCTCCTGCTCCTCCTCCTCCTCTTCCTGCTCCTCCTCCTCCTCCTCCTCCTCCTGCTCCTGCTCCTCCTCCACCTCCTCCTCCTCCTCCTCTTCCTCCTCCTCCTCCTCCTCCTCTTCCTCCTCCTCCTGCTCCCCCTCCTCCTCCTCCTCCTCCTCCTCCTCCTCCTCCTCCTCCTGCTCCTCCTCTTCCCTTTCCTAATGCACTAGTAGAAGCTAGGCCTCTCCTGCCCTGCCCCGGGGCAGGAACCTTGGCTCTGCCAGCTCTTTGTGATTCCGGATTAAACAACTCATTGGACATTTCCCCAAGGATGCAGAAAACCAGGGGGAGAGGTGGAGAATTCAGACTGAGACGTCAGCTCCTGAGACGAATGTGTGTGTGTGTGTGTGTGTGTGTGTGTGTGTGTGTGTGTGTGTGTGTGTGTGTGTGTGTGTGTGTGTGTGTGTGTGTACAGAACCCCTTCCTGTGTTTCAGAACACTTTCTGAGGAGGGAAAAAATAGGGGGAGTTGGAAATGATGGTTTTGCAGGAACTTAGAATAAGGGACAGCCACAGGTGAGCCTTTTGCAAGATATGATTTG